>NC_077240.1:42735000-43035000 GCF_947179165.1 Solanum dulcamara | reverse complement strand
CCGTTGAGTCTGGAATATCGAGTTTAGTAGGATTGCATATATTGTTTATCTAAATGGGATTCCGAACAAATCTTGAGAGTCAATTCAGAGACTTTGAAATTTAGATCAATTGATGGTGCCTTATTACGTGATGCAAACCTCTTCTTCATGAGGGGGTAGGTCGCAAAAATGACACTCGCTTAAGCGAGACCCCCTTTTCTAAAGTGAAGGTCTGGATTTGTGGGAGGGTCGGAAAAGCGACTAAGTTGTTGCATTAGCGAGGGCGCAGGGGTCGCAAAAGTGAGGTCCATTTAAGCGAACCCCCACCTGGAAAAGCGACATCAAAGAAGGTTTTGACAGGGTTTAAGGTCTTTTTCACAATTTTTGAGTTGGAAAGCTTGAGTAGGCGATTTGGAAAGGGATTTCTCATGGGATTGCATTAGGTAAGTTATCTTGACTTTTCTTCATCATTTTTCAATGATTAAATGATAATTTTAACATGTATTTGGGGATTTGAATGGGTGAAAATGGCCATTTTCAAGAACTTTGAGAATTTATTTAAATAGTGATTGTGACTTGATTAGGGATGGGATTTTGAAATGGTTTTCGCTATTGAGTTCCTAAGACTAAGAGGAACAATTTCATCTAAATATTTCCAATTTTAAAACCCTATTTCGTGAAGTCAAATTTTGAGCCTTTGACCTCTTATTGCCCGAAATTTCACATTCTTGGTATCATTGGAGTTGGTTTCTGATTGTGAATCAATACTTGGATTGATTATAGAAATTTGGAGTATAATCGGAAGGGTAAGGCACATGTGGATTGATTGATCGCATCTTGGCTAAGGAATGTGGACTCTTAAAACTCCATGAATATCTTAGAATTTCCGAATATCCCATTGTATATGTGTTGGGGCGAATTGGGGATTAGGTTATGGGTTTAATTGTGATATGAGCTAATATAAATTTAATTAACGAGTTTAATAAAAGATGATGTATGATGTTATTGAGTATTGAATATTACATGCCGTAATCTAGATATCTATATGTATTTGGTGAAATACTTGATAGTCTAATTGTGATTGTGATTTGTCTGAATTGATTATTTCTTATTACTTATGTGAGCATGCTATTGTATTGGTTCTAAAATACTATGATGAGAGGTATATGATTGTGAGACTGAGGTCATTTTTGGTCAGAGATATGATATGGCTAAAGTCATTTTTGGTGAGAGATTATATGACCAAGGTTACTTTTGGTGAGAGATTATATGGCTGAGGTCATTTCCAACGACATTATATGGCCGAGGTTATTTCTTGTGAGATTATATGGATGAGGCTATTTCTGACAAGGTTGTGGGACCGAGGTTATTTTTAATTAGAGATTATGAGACCGAGGTCATTTTCGATCAGAGATTATAAGACCGAGGTAATTTCCAGTCAGAGACTACGAGACCGAAGTTATTTCTGGTCAAAGATTATTATGCTAAGGTCTTTGTCGGAAATTGCACATATGCATGATCATTGAGTGTGCATATATATATTTTGCATATTTGTTTTGACAGTTTGATGCCTATTTGTGACTTGTGAGTAATTGTACGATATATCTTATGATATTGAGTTGTGTCCTAAACTTTATTGAACTGTTTAGTATGAACTGTTAGGTTGGGTTGATTTCTGTACACGTTAAAATTTGGAGATTCAGTTGGGTTGAAAAGGAGTTCGAGTATTTTATTAGACATACTCGGTTTTTCTAGTTAGCTTGTTGTGTACCATGTTGTTTGGTGCACTTGTATAGGTTCTAAGTCTGGATTTTGATCACCATCCTTTTCTGATCATTCAAGGTTTCTCAAGATTTTAGAAAGGTAGCCATGCATATCTAGCGAACTCTCGCACTCCCTATATTTTTATGTTTTACATTTTTTGAGAGTTGAAGACATATTGAGACTTGTAATTCATTCAGTTTTGTTTTCTTTAGCTTCTTGAACATGTGACAACCAATCTTTGGGGGTATTTAAGTTGAAAGACTTCCGCTTTTGGTTTATCATTTACTTATTTATACTATTTTCGCTTTATTTATAGAAATATTGGGTTTTAGGATGACTTGTCCGATGGAAAAGGACTGGTGCCATCACAGCCAAAATTGGGTCATGATAAATTAATATCAGAGTCCTAGGTTTATAGGTCTCACATATACAAGGTAAGTCTAAGTAGAGTCTCGAGGATCGGTACACAGACATTTGTACTTATCTTCAAAAAGCTATGAAAATTGTTAGAAAACCTCTTTTATTCATTCTTTCTTGTCCTTCCAAGTCATTATCGCTAGTGCTGAGTGTGACATGTTGATTTGGAAGATGCCGAGCACCATATCTATATCTACTAGTAGAGGGGAGGCAGTCCTTAAGAAAGATGTTGAGACCCTTGGTAGGGGTAGGGGATGAGTGACAGGCTGAGAATATGGAGCGGTTGCTAGGAGAGGTCATGCTAGAGGAGAGGCACTTGCCTGAGATCGTTCTAGAGAGGCCTCCCTTAAGCTACAGGTTGAGATTGCTGAGGACTAGGTTCTTCCTAAGCCCGCACCACCATTGTTTCAAGAGACCTTATTGAGGATGCTAGGTATGTTGGATAGTTTGACTCAGGAAACTGCAGGAACACTGAAGGTTTCATAGACTAGAGTTGGTGTATAGACTCTAGAGAAGCATCAGGTCCCCATGGTTCAGGTTCGGTTCAGAAAATCCAGCCACCATTGGTTTCCATACCAGTTGCCGATGCGCAGATTGTTCCAGATATGGTTATGACTATAGCAGATTAGCAGTGCTTTAAGAGGTTTTAGAAGATGAAACCACTCTATTTCTAGGGTGATAAGAGAGAGAATGTACATGATTTTATGACATTGTGTCTTGAGATGTTGGAGGCACTGAGCATGGCTGATGCTCGAGGTGTTTGATTTATTGCACTCCAACTGCATGGGTCAGTCGAGGAGTGGTGAAAGACATTCTTGAGATTTAGACCAGTTGGATCCTCTGTGGTTGAGTGAGGAGTTTTTGCTTGTGCTTTTGAGGATCACTTCATCTCATGGAGTGTACATGAGGAAAGTAGATTGAGATTTGAGAGTTTGAGTCAGGATGGCTAGTCAGTTGCCAAGTATGAGGCTCATTTCTGCCAGTTGTCAAGGCATGCTACAACATTGATCCTGGATGATGTGGAGAGAGTTTGTAGGTTCATGAAGGGTTTGAACTTCTTCATTCGATCCTACGTGTTAAGATCAACCTATGAGGGGGCTTTCTTCTAGTCCATTGTAAGCACCACCAAATAGGCGAAATTGATGGTTAGAGAGGATTTTAGGGACCCTAAGATAGCCTATACTAGGGGTCAATTTTTAGGTACCTCGTTTGGAGGTAGAGGTTCAAATAGATACGAAAGTCGGTTTCAGTGCCAAAGACTTATTCATGCTTCTATGCCAGCAGCTGATAGTGGACAGTTAGTCCGAGGTTCTCAGAGTTTAGGCTGAGGTGGTTATGGTATCCCATTAGGGTTATCACAATAATCTTCTATCCCGAGGTCGTGTTTTAGTTATGGAGATCCCAGTCATTTTATATGCCAGTGCATACTACAGACTCATTCAGGGCCCCAGCGTACTTATTCAACAGTTCCAGAGTGATATTCAGCGCCTTTGGCTAGAGGTTGGGGTAGAGCTAAGACAGGTAGAGATGGTAGATCCTTTGGTTAAGGTGTTGTGCTGCTATGAGGTAGGGGTATAGTTCAGGCTGGTTGTGGTAGATGAGGGGATTGTTATTCTTTTTCGAGGAGACTTAAGGCTGAGGCTTCTGATAAAGTCATTATAAGGATCATCCCGATTTTCCATCGACCTGCATCTGTGTTATTTGATCCTGGATGTACATTCTCCTATGTGTCTACCTATTTTGCATTTGGATTTGATTTGACTTGTGATCACATGCCCATGCTGTTACACCTCGTACATTTGTACCTTGGAAGGTTTTTAAGCTTCTTAAGTTTCTTGAAAGGCTCTTAAGCTCCTTAGAAGGCACCATGTGAGCCGAATAATCTATAATGCTATCAAACAACTCTGAGGAAGGTAGAATGTGACACCCTATAGTAGGGAAGATTGGAAATATGGTAATAAGAATCCGAAAGTAGTTGGAGGCCACATAATGAGTCGTAAGACTCAACTTACTTATGTAAGCTACCAACTTAAAAATCTTACATTCTTAAGCTACTTGAGTTCATACCAAGCTTACGTAGCAAGGATTACAAAGGTTCATAAAGTAAGATGAGATTACGAACCTATGAGGAGGAAAAGAAAGTTCCACATGGTAGAAAGAGAGAGTGCCATGGGGAAGCAGCTGGAAGTTCCACATGGCAGCAGATGAAACATCGAGGGTGGCCCCTCCTGCAACATGGCAACCCATGAGTGGAGGCTTGATATGTTGGCCTAATAAGGGCTTGACACTTGTCACCACTTAGGGGCTGACATGTGTCACCCCTAAAGTAGCTTATATATAAATGTTTTATGACTTTTAGTTCATGTTTATCTTATAGTTTCATTCTTATCCAAGAAAATCGTAGAAGAAAAAAGAGAAGAGTAATCCTTAAGCTAGAGAGAAAGAGAGCTACGGATTTGGGGAGAAAAAAGGTAAGTTCTACGATTTCATTCTGTAAATTAATTATCTAGGGTATACCATGAGGGTATGAAGGTGTTATTAATGTAAATTTATGGTTTGGAGCAGCATCAAAAGGATAACAAACAGCCACGAAGTTTCAGCCTTGCTAGGAGAACTTATGATGTGAGTTTTGGCAAATTTTGGCGAGTTTCGGGCAAGGTAAGGTTTTTCCTTTCAAATCAGAATTTATAATGTTGTTATGAAGTATAATACATGTCTTAAATGAGACTGGAAGTGGAAAAATTATATAAAGATGCTTGACGTTAGAAACAAACTAAATTGAAGTTGTTAGAGTTAAATCGAAGTCGAGTAGTGTGTTGTGATTGGGGTGCTACGGTTGCAGATGGGTTGGTTGTGGGTTGAAGGGATGGAAATTTTTCTAAAAAAGGTGTGGGTGCTTATGGTTGCAGCCACACGACCCTACATTTCGTATGGTTAAAGGTTTTACGAAACAAAGATTAAAAACTCTATTTTGGTATCGTAGTTTTGAGCGAGTTGGTTGAAGTTTGTATAGTGTAATGTTGAAGTGATTTACTTGTATATATAGATGCTGGTTGTTGTTGGTAATATAGCTGCTAAGATTAGAACTGGGATAGGGTAAGCTACAGGGGAGATACTTCCCGATTTCTGGTAACTTCGGAACTAGTAATGAACTAGTCGAGGGAAATGGATAGGGAAATGATTCCTATGGATACTTGGTTGTAGATTTTGGAAATTGGAGAGTGGAAGGGTATTAACCTTAGTATTTCTTTCATGTTAAATAGGTTCAAAAGACGACGAGGTAAACGTGGTTAAGGGTAATCCATAAGAGGTATGTGAATCTACCTTCTTTCTCTTGGCATGTTTTTGCATAAGTATGTAAAGTTACCCTTCTTTTCCCTTGATATGTCCTTGACATAAGTTATGATGTTATGATGAGATGTTTATGGTATCAATTCACTTGATGGTCCGGGTATGGTATATGTTACTATCTAAGGATCGGGCGTACATTCCTCGGCATATGTTACTATATAAGGATCGAGCCGTACATTTCTTGGCTTCAAGATTCCTATTCTTAGAGATTCTTCGATTGTTAATGTCCTTGGCTTTTATACGTTACTTTGTATCGTCTTGATTCATGCCTATGATTTTTAAGGCTCTTTTGATATGATCAATAGTGATATTTGAAGGGTGATTGATATGACTATCGTCCTGATTTTCAAATGACAGTTCGTCTTTATTACTTCATTGAGACTTTAAAAATGTTAATTGCATATGGTTACTTAGTAATCTACTCGTGTATATTGTAACCCCTCGTATCACCGATTCTCGGGCCAGGTACGTAATCATGCACAGTTCACTGTAATATCCACCGAGTTCCTCACTAAAGGGTCGGGTACACTATATGAGAACATGATAATGCAATGACATGAAAAACTCACCGAGTCCCTCACTAGAGGGTCGGGTACGTATGTATATATATCTGTATGATGATGTGATGTGATAAGGTGATGATGGCACTGGGCCCTATGATAGTCCTACAAATATGACTCACCGAGTCCCGGAAGGGGCTGGCTATATTGTATTGTATGAGCATGCATTTGTTTAGTATGATTCACCAGTACAGGTACAGTGGTTCCTTAAGTAACACCGACATCTCCTGACTCTCTATTTCAGAAATGCTCCCAGTTATACTATGTTATCCTTTACATACTCAATACATATGTCGTACTGACCCTCTTTCTTAGGGGAGCTGTGTTTCATGCCCGCAGGTATAGATACCCACTTTGTGGATCTGCCAGCATAGGAGTCCCACTCAGCAGTTCAGAAGTGCTCCATTGTGTCGGAGCCAAGATTTTGGTACTAACTCTCGATGTATATCTTTATTTGTTTACGGGTACGATGGGGGCCCTGTCCCACCTTATGTTACTATTCTTACTCTTAGAGGTTGGTGGAAATGTATGTGGGTTGTGTATACATGTATGTGGGTTGTGTATACGTGTATATGGGTTGTATATGTATATATGTGTAGTTGTGCCTATAAGACAAATGTTTTGGGATGTCCCATTTATCATGGCAGCCTTGTCGTCTTGCGTGGGTTTTATTATAAGACGACCCTATATGTTATAATGGCCTCGTCGGCTTATATGTTATCGTGCCTGTTGATACATTATAACCCAAATAGGGGACAGGCTTGCTTATAATTAGCAAGGGTATATGCAAGTGTCCAGTTCGGGCACCCGTCACGGCCTATAGGGTTGGGTCATGATAGAAGTAGTATCAGAGCGGTCCTTCCTTGGAATGTCAACAGACCGTGTCTAGTAGAGTCTAGTTTATCGGTGTGTTATGCACCACATCTATAAATAGGAGGCTACATGACAGTTAGGATGTTATCTTTCTTTCTTGTCTTAGATCGGGCGATAGAGCTGTTATATTAGGATACTTCCTCCCTAACGGACTACTAGGTGTATGGTAATACCTCTAAGGGAAGCTTGTTTCTGACCTCCTTTCTTGCAAGTTGGTATAGGCTAAGGTGAAAAATTAAAAGGCCAGCTCTGGATAATGGAGGGGGTGCAGAGAAGGCCCCCAGGGTACATATGAGACCCCAAGCTCCAGGACCAAGCAAGCGGAGTTCCAGTTACTCAATTGAGACAGATCCTTCAAAAGACCTCGATTATTGTATTGAGACCGATCCTTTGGAAGACCCCAAGTATGTTATTGAGACTGATCCATCGTAGGGCCCAACGATGAATTCCCCAGAGTATTTGATGACTAGGGAAGTGGTTTCGGAAGCCATGACAGCGGTTTTTATGATAGAGCACTATATCAGGCCAACTCCTACGGTAAGTGTTACGGCATATTCGAGCCCTCTATCTTTGTTGTCGGTAAACCAGGGGTTACCTGGTTATCTATATCTTCTGGATTTAAGCGAGGAAGATGATGAGGGGCAGACAATCAGATGGCAAACGGATAAAGACGGGGAGCACACTTTACCTCCTAGGTCATTGAGTCGAACTGGGGACTGATCAGTCATAGGTATAGGGGAGTGATAAGTATAGTTTTTGCTGGCTATATGGGATAATTTGTCATTTTTTTTGGCCTAATATAGGAAGCCCAGTGCGGTTGGGAAATGAGATGCTATAAGCATATGTATATATTGGCCCTGTGAGGCATTGTGTCTATGATATGATATGATATATATGTATATATATGTCAACCTTGCATGGCATTGTTGGTATTTCCTGAGTGCAAGTTTGGGATAGTAAGGAATATAGAGAAAACTCTGTCGAAATTTTCTTAAAAAAAGGAATAAACTATAAGTTTATCATACGGCTTGGAAGTTGATATCGAGTACCCCTATTATGATGAACTAAAGTTGTAGGAGCACCCTCTGTGTTGTTGGTAAGGGGGCCCCATGTTTACTTAGGAAGTTTTAGGTTGGAGGAAAACTCCTATTGGAGGGCAAGGTGTCCAGCAATTGGGTTCCACTTTGGTGGGAAAGTATAGAACCCTCAACCATTAGTGGTGAACTAGATAAGTTGTTCACAACTCAAGAATGAACCTAGAAGGAAACCATACGAGTTTGGCACTAAACAGTATTGTGGTGCTTATTGGATCTTAGTTTCCTTCTGGTAGTGGTTAGAGGATGCTTTATGGTAACCTTTTATTGGTTATTAAGTGACTAAAATAACTTGTGGATGGAAGACATGAACTTATGGGCTGTCCAGAATTATGTGCTTCATATATTAGATAACATACTAGAAGGATTCAGAAGGGTCGGTGATACCAAAGAATGATTTTCTCAAGGGATATAGGGGTAACATAAAACTCCTCGGGCACAAAAATGGACATGGACTAAAAGAATAGAAGGACTACTGCAGGGAGCACTCAAGATAGACGTTATCAATTAAGTAAGAGTATCGAACTAAAAAGAGAATAGATAGCTACGAAATAAAGGTGTAGTATGAAAATGAGAGAAAATAAGACCATTATTAAAGTAAATTGACATAAGACTGAGAAGAATTGGAAGTTAACCTTAGGTAACCGACAAGGATAAAAGCTTAGGAGATATAAAGAAGTATTGTGGATATGTGATTCTGCCATGGAAAATATAAAGACCCCTCAAAGATGAGGGAGGTAGCTCTTCAAAAACCATTGATGCGTTGCAAGTCTATTAAAAGGGACAAGTGCTATCAACTTGATGAAAATAGTGTTATAGCAGAGTTAGAAACATGGGTCACTGGAGTACAAGTACTTCCGAATGGACAAGTTGAAATGATTATGAGCGCTAGCTAATCACTGTTGGAGAAGAAAGAAATGTGGCTCTGGATAAACTACTATATTAATTATATGACTCAAGTACCAGTATTTGGACTAGATTGGGTACTAGTTATCGAGAATTCTAAGTACCCCATGGTTGTATTAAGGGTTCTTACAGGGGCAACCTAAAGTATAGATGATCTAACAGAAGGTGTAGATATGGTGTAGTATGTCAAATGTGTTGGAACAGAATCATATGCATATGAACAGTTGAAAATAAACCAAGGATGACATGGGTACACCCTAAAGGGGGGAACTAGATAGGAGAAATACAAGTGTGAGACGAAGTCAACTGACACTATCACATTTAATGGGAACGCTTAAACTTCAAGCGAAATCCCATGCTGGCATGAGTTAGCAAGGGCTAAAGGCCAGCGATAAATGGATAAAAGCCATGATATCTGAGACCGTGCGTAGAACCATTAGTAGAGACCCTAATTGATGGGTGCATACAAAAATGGGTGAACACAATAAGAGAGTAAGACTTAGCGATCTAAGGACCGTGTAAAAGGTAGTAAGGCCATGGTTGAGTAAAAATTAAGATATGGCAATAGAGTTTTTGGCCGCTGAGATGTGACATACAAGTAGAAAGGAGAAAGAATAGAAAAGATCCTATAGTAGGGAATAAGAAGACCAAAGAGTACCCGAAGGAAGGAAAAGAAAGAGGTAGGACAGAATAGCGTTAGCGCGAGTAAGTTCTAGTGTGAAGGTGATATGTAAAGAAAGATGGACCAAGAAATGAAAAGAATTTGTCTACCTCATACCAGTTGTAGAAAAATAGTTGTACAACCTATGAATATATATATACAGCATAAGACCAAGTGGAGGAGTACATGAGGAAAATAGGGTTATGATATTTTGGATATGTTATAGAGAAATGCAAAGACAAATTAAATCAAATAACCAAAAAGGACATAGTCATGGTTGAACTAAAGATCTACCCCGATACTGGTTGTAAGAAAAAAGACAAGAGGGCTAGGCGAAACTTGAAGACTAGCGAGATAATGCTAAGGTAAATCTTGGGCTAAGTTGAGTGCCTTCACACATTGTTGCAAGAATTTCAATGTAACGTGTGAAATAAAAATCTGAGACAAATTTGAGGAAAAGGACCATGGAAGAATATAAACTAATGATGAAGCAACGACATGAGATTATGTACCTAGAGTTTTATAAGTAGGGTTAAGGGAGTTGTAAAAAGGGCTTAAGCAAAACAAGTAAGAGTAGCTGGTTACTAACAAATGGCGCACTGCTATGCCAAAGTTCTATAACACTATACCAGTAGTGATAGACAAAACACAGAATGTCTATGAAGGTCATTGTTGAGGGAACTTCAGCACCATTCGGTAGCCAAATCTGATGGCCAAAAAGCAAAACCCAAAAGGTAAATGTACCAGTTGATGTCATGTAAGGAAGGCAAGAAGTAATACATAAGGTCGATGATTCCACAACACGACCTTGGCTATAAGACTCATTTTGCACTCCATATACGGATGAGTTTATATGGAATGTCATCCGCAGATTAACAATATCATCCCATGTTCCTTCAATCAAGGACTACCTATTTAGCTGAGATTGTGTGAAATTATAGACCAAGAGAATGGTGAGACTTTACAGAGTTCCCATAGCTATTGTCTTAGATGACGAAGGCCGAGTTACAGCAAACTACTGAAGATTAGTCCATAAAGAGATTGGGAAGACAAATAGGTCTTCGTACACCATTGTACCCTCAGACTAATGAATAGACTAAGTTTACTAGTTAAACGCTAGAAGATATGTTGTGGGCCTATACAGTTGACTCCAAAAGTAGCTCGGATGATTTCCTACTACCTATCAAGATTACTTATGATATTAACTATCATTCTAGTCTCCAGACGGCCCCGTATAAGACTTTGTATGGCAGAAAATGTAGGTCACCATTAGTTAGTCTGATATTGGCAAAACACGACTAATAGGCTCAGACCTGGTTTAACAAGTAGGGGAGGAGGTAAACCTTATTTAGGAGAGATTATTAGCTGCCTAGAGTCGAAAAAAGTCATATGCAGACAATAGACATCAACCTTTAGAATTTCAAGTGGGCGATTGGGTGTTTTTGAAGGTGTCGCCCATGAAAGAAGTAATGAGGTTCGGCAATAAGGGGAATATGAGCCCAAGATCCTTACTAGATCCTTCGCCGAATATGTAAGGTTGCCTATGAGCTATACCTACCGGCGAATCTAGAAGTAGTACATCCAATCTTCCATGTATCAATGCTTTGCAAGTGCATGGGTGATCCATCCTGAGTATATCCCGTAGATGATATCTAGGTCACAGAGGAGTTATCCTATGAAGAGCAACCTATCGCCATCCTGGATCAGCAGATTAGAAGATTGTGGACTAAGGATGTAGCTTTCGTCAAGGTGATGTGGCGAAATAAGAATTGTGAAGAAATGACCTGCGAAGATAAAGAGGAAATGAAATACAAGTATCCGTACCTATTTCTTACATCCACAGGTAATCCCAACTTCTGAACTCTTATATTGGTTACGTGATGAAAGTATGTGTTATTACAATAGAAAGAAATTTCCCTGTTATCTGTATAAGATCTTGAGGAAGGTTTTTCGTTCATATTCGAGGATGAATGTTCTAAAGGGGGGAAGGATGTTATACCCCATACATTTGTACCTTGGAAGGTTCTTAAGCTTCTTAAGTTTCTTGAAAGGCTCTTAAGTTTCTTGAAAGGTTCTTAAGCTCCTTAGAAGGCACCATGTGATCTGGATAATCTATAATGCTATCAAATAACTCTGAGAAAGGAAGAATGTAACAGCCCATTGTAGGGAAGATTGGAAATAAGGTTATAAGAATTCGGAAGAAGTTGGAGGCCAAGTAATGAGTCGTAGGACTAAACTTACTTACGTAAGCTACCAACTTGAAAATCTTACATTCTTAAGCTACTTGAGTTCATACCAAGCTTACATAGCAAGGATTACATAGGTTCGTAGAGTAAGATGAGATTACGAATCCATGAGGAGGAAAAGAAAGTGACACATGGAAGCAAGAGAGAGTTCCACATGGCAGCAACTGGAAGTTCCACGTGGTAGCAGCTGAACCATCAGGGGGATTTACTCCACCTTCCACATGGCAGCCCATGAGTGGAGGCTTGATGCATTGGCCCAATAAGGACCTGACACTTGTCACCACTTAGGCGATGACACGTTTCACCCCTAAAGTAGCATATATATATATATATATATATTATGACTTTTAGTTCATATTTATACTATAGTTTCATTCTTATCCAAGAAAATCCTAGAAAAAAAAAGAAGAGAAATCCTTAAGCTAGAGAGAAAGAGAACTACGAATTTGGGGAGAAAAAAAGGGAAGTTCTCCGATTTCATTCCATAAATTAATTGTATAGGGTATAACACGAGGGTATTAAGGTGTTAGTAATGTAAATTTATGATTTGGAGAAGCACCAAAAGGATAACAAACAGCCAAGAAGTTTCAGCCGCGCTAGAAGAACTTCCGAGGCGAGTTTTGGCAAGTTTTAGCGAGTTTCAGGAAAGGTAAGGTTTTTCATTTCAAATAAGAGTTTATGATGTTGTTATGAAGTATAACACATGTCTTAAATGAGGCTAGAAGTGGAAAAATTGTATAAGTATGCTTGACTTTAGAAACAAACTAAATTGAAGTCGTTAGAGTTAAATCGAAGTCGAGTAGTGTGTTGTGATTGGGGTGATGTGGTTGTAGATGGGTTGGTTGTGTGTTACAGATATGGAAAGTGTTCTAAAAAATGTGTGGGTGCTTCTGGTTTCAGCCACATGATACTCTGTTTCGTATGGTTAAAGGTTTTACAAAATAAAGATTAAAAACTCTTTTTTAGTATCGTAGTTTTGAGCGTGTTGGTTGGAGTTTGTATTATGTAATGATGAATCTTTTACTTGTATATATAGCTTCTGGTTGTTGTTGGTAATATAGATGCAAAGTGTTACACCCCGTAGTTTGGTACCTTGGAACGCTTCTTAAGTTTCTTAAGTTTCTGGGAAGGCTCTTAAGTTTCTTAGAAGTCGTCATGTGAGTCGGATAATCTGTAACGCAATCAAATAATCCTAAGGAAAGTAGAAGGAGATACTCCATAAGAGAGAAGATTGGAAATAAGGTTACAAGAATCCAAAAGAAGTTGGAGGCTAAGTAGTGAGTCGTAGGAATAGACGTACTTGTGAAAGCTAGTATTTGGGACATTTTGCATACTAAGCTACTTGAGTACACATCGAGCTTAAGTAGCAAGGAACACATAGGATCTTAAAGTGAGATGAGATTACGAAACTATGGAAGAGAGATAAGGAGATGACGCACCTACTTAAAGCAAGTAGGTGATGCACCTACTTGAAGCAAGCAGGTGATGCACCTAATTGAAGCAAGTAGGTGACTCACCTACTTGGGTGGACCCCATGCTGCCACGTGGCAGCTTTGGATTGGCCGCATGATTGAGGTGGTGCCCTAGGGGGCTGCCACATGTCACCCCTAGGGGCTGTCACATGTCACCTCCTAAGAAGGTGTATATATATGTATTACATGCTGTACGTAGTTCATTCTTCAGCATTTAGAACAAAATAAAAGAAGGAAAACCCTAAGAGACTAAGAGAGAAGGGCGACGGCTTTGGCCAAAGTGAAAGGTAAGCTCGATTCTGTTTCGTAAATTAATTATTTAAGGTATCCCTCGGTTAAAGGAAGGTGTTTAACAACTTAAATTAATTAATTGGGGAAGAAATATAGGGCTGCAAACAGCCACTGAAGTTCAGCCGCAACAAGAGCTTCCAAAGCCAATTTTCAGCAAGTTTGGGAAGTCGTTCGTTAAGGTATGGTGTGGTTCTCTTTTCCCACATATTGGTAAGTGTTTGGAAATTTTATTAGGGTGTTAATAACGTAAATTTATATTTTGGAGAAGTACCAAAAAGATACAAATAGTCCGCTAAAGTTTCATCATGTTAAGAAACTTCCGAGGCGAATTTTGATGAGTTTTGGCCAATTTCGGGAAAGGTAAGGTCTTTCCTTTTAATTTGAAGTTTATGGTATTGTTATAGGGTATATTATACATCTTTTATGCTGCTATAAGTGTATGAACTTCGTGGAAATACTTGACGTTTGAAAAAAAACTAAATTGGAGTCGCTATAGTTGAATTGTCGTCGAAGTAAAGTATTGTGCTTGTGGTGTACTGTTGCAGGTGTATGGGGATTGGTTGCAGGGACTAAAGGTGTTCTAAAAGGGGTTTGATTTCTTCTGGTAGCATCCACACGACCCCTCGTTTCGTATAAATAAAGGCTTTGCGAAATAAAGACTAGAAACCCTATTTTCGTGTCATAATTTTCAGCAGGTTGGTTGGAGCTTGTGTTGTGTGATGTCGCCATGTTTTATGTGTATATATGCTCAGGGTTTTGTATTTAGGTGGATTTAGTGATTAGGGATGTAATTGGAAATTCAGATAGGGCACTTTATATGGGAGGTGCTGTCCAATTTTCGTTAATGCCTTAACTAATTAAAGAATTAGTCGAGGAGATGAATAAGGAAATAGGTTCCATGAATACTAAGGTACAACTGAGGGCACTCAAAAGTTAAGGTTGTTGATACTCGCATTTCTTCAATGTTAAATAGGTTTGGAGGACGACGATGTGGACGTGATTGAGAGAAGTCCATACGAGGTATGTAGAGCTTTTTTTTGGCATGTTTTTGGCATAAGTATGTAAAGCTATTCCTTCTTTTGGCATGTTTTGGTATAAGTATGTAAAGCCTGTCTATTCTTTCTTTTGGGCATGTCTTATATCTAAGTGACAAGTGATATGTGTATGAAGATTGGGGTAACTCTATTCATGAGTTCTGAACATGATTCATAATTCATAATTCGTGTTCACTGTTTAATGTTAAGACTCTTAAAGTAGTTAAGCTTCCATTCCTGAAGTCTTCTATATGTTGAGAAGTAGTGTATGTAAAGTTATTCTTCCTCTCTTTTGGCATGAATTAGGTGTAAGTATTGTGTATACGAAGTTGAAGTTATTCCACTCTTAAAACTCTGAGTGTAAGTTAAGGCTCTTATTCACTTCTTGATATTAGAACTCCTGCGATAGTTGAATTATGGACTTTTAAGTCTTCTACATGACTAACAGTAGTACACGTGAAGCCTATTCCTTCATTCTCTTGAAATGGCTTACTGTAAGTGAAATGATGTATGATATGAGTTAGAGACAGTTCCATTTATAGGCTCTGGATGTGACTCATGACTTGTACTCACTCTTAAATAATAAGGGTCTTGAAGTAGTTGAACTATGACCCTCGAGTCGTCTATAGGCTGAATAGTGATGAAATGTGTAAGCTCCTATATCTAGGGGCTCCGGAACATATTTTATGGTGATACCTGAGGGATGTTTGACATTTTACCAAGTCTTATAGGCACATATATGCATTATTATGTGATATGTGGATCGGGTCGTCATTCCTCAGCATTATTATATGATATGCATATATACGGATCGGACCGTCGTTCCTCGGCACTAATATATGAGATAAGAATTGGGCCGTCGTACCTTGGCATTATCATGCGATATATGGATCGGGCCGTTGTACCTCGACATTATCATGCAATATATGGATCGGGCCATCGTTCCTCGGCATTATTACACTATATGTGGATCAAGCCGTCGTTCCACGGCATATGCTTGCTATATATATGGATCGGGTGGTACGTTCCACAATGCTAATAATATGTATATGCCTATCATGATAGATGATGTATTTGTAATATCGAGTTCCCGAACAGGCTGGATATAGTACGTGATAAAGGTATACATGACTTTATTTGGTGAGGTGCAGGTACAGTACCCTATTAAATGCTATGCTTGATTTTCTGCATCCTTATATTAGTTGTGCCCTCTTTATGATGTTTTATAATTCACATACTCAGTACATATGTCGTACTGACCCCTCTTTCTTCGGGGGGATGCGTTTCATGCCCGCAGGTATAGATGTTCAGTTCAGAGATCCACCAGCTTAGGATTTCCGCTCACCTATGATAAGAGGTACTCCACTATTCCGAAGCCTAGTTTTTTTTGTACTGGTCCTCCGGTGTATATATGTATTTGTTTATTCAGGGGTACGGCGGGGGCCCTGTCTCGCCATATTTTACCGTACTATTCTTAGAGGTCTGTAGAAATGTATGTGTGGGTTGTTCATGAGTTTATTTCGGTTGTGCCTATACGGCACATTGTAAATGTTTTACGTTATGGTAGCCTTGTCGGCTTGCATTCTCTTTCATGATACGATATGAATAAAGAAGGCTACGTGAACATGAAAAAGTTTTGACCCATTGGGGTTTTTGGGTGTTTTATCACATTACCCATAGTTTAGTTTGGTTGTATTTGAAAGTTACATATATGGGGGTCCAGGTAGGACCCCAGTCACGGCCTATGAGGTTGGGTCGTGACAGAAGTGGTATCAGAGCAGTTCTTCCTTGGATTATCTACAGACCGTGTCTAGTAGAGTCTTGTTTATTAGTGTGTTGTGCACCACATCTATAGACAAGAGGCTACAGGACATTTAGGATGTTACCTTTTTTTTTTTTTTATGGGAACAGAGCCTACACGAGGCTCCCACCTCTCGTGCACAGTCAGGGGTTGAGCATCACCCCCAAGCCTTAACATAAATAAACAAAGGAAAAATACAAGGAGGGGGACATAAACCTTACCTCCGTTCCTATGGTGGTTCATAAGTCGGCTAACCTATTAAGGTCGGCTAACTCATCCCCGATACAAAAAGAGACTAACTATTAACTAGAAAGCAGTAAGCCTATGAGAGGACTCCTCCCGGTACAAATCGACTAAGAAAGCATAAATGAGGGAGACTCTCCCCTTCCATGAGCAAACAGGAAAGTAACCTACACTAGTCCTATTCAACTATGCTACGTACCAGATATAGCTACATTGAATAAGAACAAGTATATGAAACTTCTATCTCGCATGGGATGAGAAAATTCTGTTCATCTTTGCCCTTTTTAGTCTTGTCATACCAAGTAAGTCCCAATGGAGGGTTGCATCCACTTCAGGATTGAGAATATATCAGCTGAGGAGGGTGAAAAGAGAGGAAGTATAGTGAATTGTAGCAACCAGCAGCCTTGGAGTTGTTGTTTAGAAAAGCCTTGAAACAAATTTATTGCATGCTGCATCTTGAAGGTGGTACAGTTTTTAGTGTGGCAACTGCTATGGAGGTGAACTGGTGCTGCCTTGCATATGGTAGGGATCCAGTGATACTGTGGTTGTTCAGTCCAGCCATTCGAAGAACTTGTTATGTGCCTATATTCAAACAAATAAACCAACATAGGTCTCCACAGAGTTTGTCTGAAATAAGGTTGCTGCAGGTAGTGAGGAATGTGGGATGGTGCTGATGAGGTCCTATCCTGCCATGCTTTAGTTCCCCTTCGTTTGCCTTTATGGACAGGCTATTTTTGGTTGCATGATATACTCAGGGTAAGAGCCCTCTTTGTGGTCAGAGTTATCTCCTTGGGACACCTGCACAGACAGACAAAACTAGAACAACATACAAAACAAACCTGCCAGCTACTGTACCAAGTACTATTGGCTTGTAATTGCTCAATGTGTGCTGCATCTTGGTGAAGCAGAGGTTGGCTGATGTTGGTTTCTGGTGGGTTGGGAATCAATGCATTCTTGAAGTTGGAGTTGCAGCTGGGGTGCAGCATTGCTGCTGCAGGAACTGCTGCAGATGTTGAGCAAAAACATGAGGAGCCTCCAATTCTGCAACTGCATAGGCAAACAACACCAGGAAAATACATTAACAAGCAGGTTGATGTGATGAAGAGGTCCAAGTAAGCCAAGCAATTATCTCCCTTAGTAGGAGGATCTGTGAACCTGTGCATACAAACAAAACTAGCAAAACACATAACCAAACAAATTTGCAACCTACTGTAACTAGTACTATTAACTTGTAGTTATTCCTTGTGTGCTGCAGGGTGGTAGAGATGTTGATGTATGCAGCTCCTTGTTGCTTCCAAAGAAGAATTGATCAGCTCCTTTGAGTAAGTATGTGCCTGCACATAACAATTAAAAGAGCAAAGAGCTGCAGGGGTTTTGTGGTGCATGCTTGTTGCTGCAGGTATTTCAGAAGAGAACTTGTCCTGGGTGGAGGGCTGATGTATTGGTGAAGTCCTAGCATGGCAGGATGATGTCTCCTTATTATTGCCTTCTATTTGCCAAGGTGTTCTAGATGCTATTGTGCCTACACATAGACCATCCATAAAATACAAGCATTGAACCAAACAGGATAACCAGAAAGGGCCATGTGAAGTCCTCTTAGTGGAGCTTTTTGATTTGGTGGTTGTATCTGTGATGTCGTCTATGCAGTTGTTGTTAAGGCATGTTGATGTATCCCTCCAGCAACCTGAAACAATAAAACAAACAAACCTAAGCAAGAAAGGGATTACACAAGCTAGCAAACAGGAAAGGACCTCGAAGATTGATTTGGAGCCTGCTATCTTTTTCCATGTCGCTCGACTAACGTCTCCAATTATCCGTTTGAGGTGAAACTTCATGAGGTTTGCACATATATCCTTTTCTTTATCCTTGTAAGCTGTGAAGGTTTTTTGCCCAAATTG
Organism: Solanum dulcamara; assembly: GCF_947179165.1. Classification (NCBI taxonomy): domain Eukaryota; kingdom Viridiplantae; phylum Streptophyta; class Magnoliopsida; order Solanales; family Solanaceae; genus Solanum; species Solanum dulcamara. The sequence continues at coordinate 43,016,410 of NC_077240.1, read as the reverse complement.
GAAGTTCCAAATTGCAAAATGCTCTCTATTTAGGCTTAAGACAGCTGATTTTTTCAAGGTCACTCGCCTAATGTCTCCAATTATCCGTTTGAGCTGAAACTCCTTGGGCCTTGTCAAAATAGTATATTATGCAATCCTGCAAAGTTTGGATGCCTTGGTGCAGGTCCTCATGCTGCAACACATCCTGCACCTCTTAGCCTGCTGAAGCTTAGATGTTGCAGGTGTTTTGGAAGTTGTATTTGTGATTTGCTCTATGTATTTGTTGTTAGTGGAAGTTGATATATCACTCCAGAAACCTGCAATAATACAACAAACAAACCCAAGCAAAAAGCAGCTTGCAAAAATTAGCAAAAAAGAAGGGACCTCAGTAAGAGCTTTGGAGCCTTTTATCTTTTTCTAAGTCGCTCGACTAACGTCTCCAATTATCCGTTTGAGCTGAAACTTCTTGAGGTTTGCATATATAGCCTTTTATTTAGTCTTGTAAAATTTGAAGGCTTGTTTCCCAAGTTGGAGGTTCCAAATTACAAAAGGATCTCTCTTTAGGCTTAAGACAGCTGATTTTTTCAAGGTCGCTCGCCTAACGTCTCCAGTTATCCGTTTGAGCTGAAACTTCTTGGGTATTGTCAAATTAGTATATGCTGCAATCCTGAAAAGTTTGGATGCCTTGGTGCATATCCTCATGCTGCAACACACCAGCTGTTGATGGTCATTTGCATTCACTGCTGCTGCTGTACTGTGGTCTATGTTGTTGGTGTACTGCTGTAGGAACTCCAACCCAAGGCTCAAAGTAGCATGATAGCTGTACAAAGAGGCACCTAACAAACAACACAGGTAGGATTGAAACTTCCTTTTTGATGGTTGTTGAATGTGTTTCCCTGTGTTGGATGTTGTGTTGCTTCCAAGCTTGTTCCAATGTTGTGATTTTTCCTTCATGCCCTTGCTGTACCAGTAGTTATCCTTGGATGGTCTTCCAAAGATTGGATGATATGTTGTATGTCTACAGGTACCTACACAGCCAAGAAAGAGAGGGAAAAGGAAGAAAAATTCTATTCTAATCCTAATTTGTAAAGATATGTTTGTTGTTCTAAGAAAGCAATGAACAAGGGAGAGTTCCCTTTTTACCATGGTCCTAACTATAGAACCTTCAAAGTGAGTATAGCTATGCATACCAATAATTAATTTGAAGAGTAAGTTGGACCAAGGAGGTTGAAAGATCATGGTGGCTTCTTGATTCTCTTAAGCCTTCTTCTTCTGAAGTTGGCCATTTCCAGCTTGTCAAGGTCAAAGTATGCTCTTGCATCTTTGGGATGTTCTTGCTGACTGAGGTATATTTGTGGTGTAGAACATTTGTGGCTATGTTTGGATAAAGCATCAGCTATAAAATTGGCTTCTCTATAGGTGTTGTTGCATTTGAGAACCTGGAACTGGTGGCTGATTTCCTGCAGCTGATGAAGTTGTTCCTTGATGGTCCAAGGTGGTTGAGCTAATTGTTTTATCCATCTTATTATTAACTCAGAGTCTACTTCTAAGATTACTTGTGTATATCCTAGTTGGAGATACCAAGTTAAACCAAAGATGGCTGCCAACATCTCAGCTTGGTTGTTTGTGCCTTCTCCAAAAGGGGCTGCAAAGGCAAAGATAAGACTACCTTGAGGATCCCTTATCAGTCCTCCCCCTCCAATATTTCCTGGATTGTGAAGTGCACTACCATCAGTGTTCAGTTTAACCATATGAGCTGAAGGTTTCCTCCAATAAACAGTCTTAACAGTGACTTCATGAGTACATTTATCCACCAGAAGGACCAGTTCCTTCCAGTTGTTTGGCTAGTTGATGTAGGGGTATGTAGTATTCAGCAGATTGAGGTTATCTTTAAGCACTGAATATATCACTCTTGTAATGTTGGATTTCTTCCCACCATATTTGATAGCACACCTATTTTTCCATAGATTCCAGCATATGAATATTGGAGTTGCTTGTAGGATGAGCTTATGGACATTATTTTTGTATTTAGTGGACCACCACTTCATCATCAGACCTCTAAGGGGGGTATATTCCTTGTTAATACCCAGAGAATCAGAAAAAAGACTCCAAATTTTCCTAGCAAAATTTCCAGAGACAAAGACATGGTCAATGGTATCCAAGCCAGGTATGTTGCAGCAGTAACATTCGGCTGGTGCTTCTCCAAAGCTGGTGAGTTTTTCATTAGCAGGGAGCTTCCCTCTAAGTGCTCTCCAGAGTAGAAATGAACATTTAAAAGGTATGTGCTTGTGCCATGTTTGAGAGTTGATCCTTGTCTTGCTTTTTTTGTCCCTGATAAGTTCCCAGGCAGAAAAACAACTAAATTCCCCACTGCTATTAGGCTTCCAAGAGGCCTGATCAAGTTTGTGGGACTGATAGTTGATGTTACTTGCCAGGATGCTAGGTATAAACTGAGGAGTTGCTTTCTGAGAGACCAGTTCTGCATTCCATTGATCATTAATCATGAAAGAAGACACCTTAGTATTATTCTGTCTACTACTGGCAGACCTGAAATTAGCTAAGGGGCCAACTCCCAACCAATTATCCCACCAAAAGAGGCAAGAACCAGACTGTATCTGCCATTGGATATGAGGCTCAACATTGTGCTTGTTCTTCATGAGGTGCTTCCATATCAGAGACTGTCCTGTATGCCATTTTTTGGTTATAGGATTTGACCTCTGACAGTACTTATCTTTGAGGAATTCACTCCATAAGGAATTCTTAGTTCTGAATATCCACCATTATTTGTATTGGAAAGACTTGGCAACATCTGATATTAGTCTCACTCCAATACCACCCTCATCATAGGGATAACTCAGATTCTTCCAAGAAGACCAATGATATTTCCTCCTTTCATTCTTCCACCTCTAGAAGAAATTGGCTGTGATGCTTTGAATTTGCTTGATAGTGGTTCTTGGAGGGGAACTAGCAGATAACAAGTGAATAGGAAGTGCTTGGATGACATGCTTAATCAAAGTAACTCTTCCTCCATAACTAATTAACTTTGCCTGCCATCCAGCTATCCTAGCCACAACTTTAGCTATAAGCTCAGAATAATAGATGATCCTCTGTCTACCAATGTAGAGAGGACACCCCAGATATGTGATAGGGCTGTTCTTTTGCTTGAAGCCTGTAACTTTCTTGATTCTTCTAACAGTAGAGTTGAAGGCATTTGAGGGTACCATGAAGTTACTCTTGTCTCTGTTGATCAATTGGCCTGAAGCATGCTCATAGGTATGTAGTGTCTCCATGATAAGCTTCAAGGTATGAGATCTTCCAGATGAGAATATGATGATGTCATCTGCAAAACTGAGATGATTAATTTGAGGGCCCTTTTTAGCCATCAGGAAACCATGATATTGGGGGTGTTGATGAAGATTGTTCATGAGCCTGGAGAGGACTTCAGCACCTATGATAAACAAAGCTGGTGATAATGGATCCCCTTGCTTAAGGCCTCTTGTGGAATGAAAGAATCCATGCCTTGAACCATTAATAATGATGGAATACCAATTATCAGCCATAATTCTCCATACCATATCAATGAAACCTTCTTCAAATCTCATTTTCCTCAAAACTAGACAAGTATAGGACCAAGATACCCTATCATAGGCTTTAGCCATGTCAAGTTTGATAACTACATTGCCTCCTACATTTGGCTTCTTGATCTGGTGTATAATCTCTTGGGCTAGCATAATATTTTCAGAAATGTTCCTGCCTTTGACAAATCCAGATTGGTTAAGGGAAATGAGGTTGGGTAGGATAGGTGCCAGTCTAAGGGAAATGAGTTTGGAGATGATTTTGTTTGTGAAGTTGCTAAGGCTAATTGGTCTATACTCAGAGAGCTTGTTAGGATGGTGTACTTTTGGGAGCAGCACCAAACAAGAGTGAGTAAAGTATTTAGGCATAGCTTGTCCATAGAAGAAAGATAGAATCACTTTAAGGAGGTCCTCTTTTATGATGTTCCAACATGCTTGGAAGAAATTGCCATTCATTCCATCAGGTCCAGCAGCTGAATTGGGATTCATTAAAAACACGACAGTTCTCAACTCCTCCATTGTAGGGATAGCTTTCAAGTTTCTGTTATGCTCATCAGTGACCATCCTGGGAATACATTAGAGGGTATGCTCCTGAATTTGTGTTTCCTCACCAGTGAAAATGGCTTGGAAGTGATCACATGCAGCTTTGGCTATGTTTTCTTCACCTTGTACCCAATTATCATCCTCATTCTGGATCTTATGGATGTATAATTTCCTCCTCCTTCCTCTTATAAAGGCATGAAAATACTTGGAATTCACATCACCCTCTTTGAACCAATGCAACTGAGTTTTTTGCTTTAGCATGGATTCCTCCAATTTCAGGTATTTTATATACTCTGCATTGATGGCATGGAGGTTTGTTCTGTTCTCTTCAGAATTACTAGAGATCAGCTCTTCCTCTACATGTCTAGTCTTGTCTTCATATTCTTTAACTTTGGCATATATATCACCAAATTGCAATCTGGACCAAGTACTAAGAGTGGCTGCCAACCTCTTCATTTTCTGATGGAAATAGCACATTGGATTACCCTCCATGGTCCTGTTCCAACAATTACTAACAGTATCCAAGAAAGATGGCTGTTCTGTCCAGCAGTTAAGGAATTTGAAAAATTTGGTGTGTTGGTGGTTTTGATCAGTCATCTCCAGCAGTAAGGGGCAGTGATCTGAACCCACAGAGGGTAGATGAGTAATGGTAGTATGAGGCATCATCTCTAGCAACTTATCATTGACCATTCCTCTGTCAAGTCTCTTCCAGATTCTGAAAATTATACCCCTTTGATTAGACCAAGTGTATCTCTAACCACAAAACCCAAGATCTTGTAGTCCACAAGCTTTTATGATGCTGATGAACTCAAGGCTCTTTTTCATATTGTAAGTGACACCTCCCAACTTTTCTTGAGGGTTTGTGATAACATTGAAATCACCTAATGTGCACCATGGAAGGGAGGTGGCTGACTGTTGTAGCATGCTATCCCAAAGAGGTCTTCTGAGATGATCTTTGCATTTTGCATATACAAAGGTAACTATGAACTAATTTAGATTCATTACATGATTAAATTCACAAGTAATCAACTGCTCTGCATTTTCCAATATCCTGCAGTCTACATCCTTGGTCCAAAAAAGCCAAATCTTACCATTTAGATTACTAATAGCATGGTCCATGTTGAGTTGATTTCTGAAGTACTGAATCTGAATGCTATCAGAAAAAAGGCTCTAGGATGGCAATAATGGGAATTTGATGGATACTCTTAAGAGATTTAAGTCTTTCCATGGATCCTTGGGTATTAATACCCCTCACATTCCAGCATAGTGTACTAATCATTGAGAGTTTTTGGAAGTGAACAGCCTAGTGTGAGGTCTTCTTGTGTAAGCAGAAATAGTTGGACTGATGGGTTTATTACTGTGACTGGTTCTATGAATTCCTCTAGGGGACAAACCTTGGGAGTTAGCTATTTGTTGAATCTCATCATCATACTCATTTGTGTAGGATGTACCTAAGGGTCTGTTTAAGTGTTCACTGGCAGCATCCTCCTCATCTAGATCCTTCAAGGGTTGGTCCTCATAGTCACCCTTATCTTCAGACTCAATAACTGCATATTCATCCAAGTCAGAAGGGACTTCTATATTAGTATTGAGGGTGCATTTGGGGAGAGATTGTGTGTGTTGTTCTGCAGTTCTGCTTGCAGGATGTTGATGAGGTGTGTGGTTGTACTGAGTTTGCAAGGGTGTAATATCCATCCCCACTTGGTCATCCTCCAGCATAAATTATTGGCATCCAAGGTTAGGATGTTGTTCTTTCACATTGTCTACTACCAGAGGAATTTGTTCCTCGTGAGACAAATTCCTTTCTTCTATTCTTTTTTTTAATGCATCTCTTCTCCTTTTGCTCAGTTTATTCTTTTTTTCATTAGACCCTGTGACACTAGTGCTTGCTACAGACCCTAGTTCTTTGGCCATAGAACCCAGTGGAGTGGTATGACTGGTAGTGTCAAGTTTTCCATCTGTGTTGTCATTAGGCTGAGTAATTGTAGGAAGATCCATGTTATGAAGTGTAGGGGTTGAGTCTTCTCCCTGAAAATGCAGGTTGTGTATTTGAATTGGGACTTGATAGTACCCTTGTTGCTGCTGCATATCAACATCCCTTCTGTCAACATGCATTGCATTGTCCTTCAAGATAATACCTGCTCTTTCCTCCAAGGATTCCTTTGAGTTAACAGGTGCAACTTCTTCCAAGATTTGCAGATTTGTAGACTGAGTAGGAGTTGTAATGTTGCCCATTTCTAGATTGAAAGTGGGAGAAGCTACAGGTCCTAGTTCATGTAACTCTGTGGCCCTATTTTGCACATTCTTTTCGTTTAATTTAGCAGCTGAAAAAATATATGAAGTGGTAGTAGGAGCTCTAGAGTCACTCCTAGGGTCAACCATATGGTTCTCATGCAAAACATGAGACATAACCCCCCCTCTGGGTACCCCATCCTGCAAGTTAATTGGCTTTTCCTGAAACCCACCATCCTCACCTCCATTAACTACTTCAGCAGCAGCAGTTAAAACATTCAATACATTATGACTACAGGGGGAACCATGGGGGATTGGGAGCATTGAGTCAATACCTGATCGATGCTCGCTCTGTACAGTTTCAATTGCGCTAGTCGTAGTGACAGTATTACTATCAATACCTGTAGTTCTGACTTGAGTGGGTTTATATACCTGTTGAGTGTTGCCTTGTATCTTTTGGGTGTTTTGTACGGTTTGGGTCTTTCCTTTAAATTTTCTTCTCTTTTGGGTTTGCCAGTGGTTGTTTGGGACTTGATTCCTGTTCTGGTTGTTTGAGTGTTCCTGTACTTTGTTTCTTCCTCCTTGAGTTGTGGTGGTTGTTTCTTGTATCGGTACCTGTTGTCTGACACTTACAACATTAGTTAAAACAGTCGGAGAAGAGATCATACCTGTGTTTTTTGTCGACTCATCTTTCTTTGGCTCATCTTCCTTGTTTTTGGCCTTATTGCATTCTGCATCTCTTCTGCTGACTGGGCAGGCTAGAGGAGTATGACCCTGGTGTTTGCAATAAGTACAATAAAGTGGTATATCCTCATATTCGATATCCTGCCATCTACCTTCCCTATTTGGATCATCATTTTCATCAAAGCCAATCCACATACTTTGGATTCTAGGCTTGGTGATGTCCATTTGGACTTTTAGTTTCTCTACGCTTCCCCTCGTCTTTTGCATGAAGGCCATGTCCAAGTGCAACACTTGTCCCACGTCCTCCAGTAAAATTGTAACAAATTCTTTATGGAAACAATGCCATGGGAGCTCTGGGAGGATGACCCAAACTGGGAGAATGGGGGTTTCATAATTTGGATCGAAAGTAGGGGTCCAAACTTGAAGCCTCATAAAGACACCTTCAATGTACATTCGCTTGCTATCTAACACAGTAGATCTATCATGTTCGTTGTCCAGGTCTATGTATATATGTCTAGAATTAAAGTGAGTAATCTTGACCTTGCCCCGAAGCTCTGTTTGGGTAATAAATTTCTTTCGAATTACCTCCATTTTGGGCATTGGACTATAGAACTTGCCTATGAGAGTGTACTTACCTGATTCAGCCATTTTAATTATGTAGTCTTCTCTCTTAAACATAATAGCCCGACAACCTTGTTTTGTCACTCTTTTTGGAGTTGTAAGGTCAATTTTGGTTGTAGGCTCAGTTTGTGTAGCTCTCAGACGTGTGGCCATGGATTGCTTTGCTATAGGGGGTGGAGGATGATTAGTGTTGGTGGGTTGGTTGGTAGGGGACTTAGTCTTTGGGGGTAGGGCACTGGGGGTTAGGGTCACTACCGGATTTCTAGAATTTTTTGGGTCGTATTTTTGGAAATTAGAAGATATTGGAGGGAAGTCTGAGATGAGAGGATGTTTGGTACTTTTAGGATTAGTTAAGGTGTTAGGATTGTCTGGGGTGGTGGTTTGTTCAGTCAAAACATTTTCGGGCACTAGAAGACTGTTTTCTACTCTATTGGCACAAGTTGGAAATTTGGAATTTGAGTTAGAGGTGTCTAAAACTTATGTGGTTTGGTTTAAAACATTCGTACTGATACGGGGGTTAATAATACTTTGAGAATTTCTTTGGGCGTTCGCCGGAGGAGTGATTCCGGTGATTTTTACGTTAGGTTCAACACTAGTATTGACATTTGAAGTGTCGGGGGAGTCTTTTTTGAATGTAAATTATCCTGATGATTACTGTGATGGTGCGAAGTAATATTCAAACTAGAAATATTTTTTCCGATCACCGGAGCTCCGGCGCCATCGCTGCCAGCGTTAGTATTCAAATTGGAAACCCTAATTGAGAAATTCGAATTGATAGGGATCATACCTGATGGGGCTTTTTGTGTTTCTGGACTCCTCTCTTCAAGATGAACAGGTTGGCATTGCCAATTTTGGAATTGGAGCTTTGCCGCTGTGCCGCCTCCTGCAGGTGGGATAGGAACCCTAATTTCCAAATTCGAGGAGCTAGGTGTTGTGGATGAGGGGGCTTTATTGTTCATTGTGTTCATTGTAAGATCGTGTACCAAACCCCCAAAACAATTTGTATTTTTGCCACCAGACACAGCGGCGCCGCCACAGTCAGAAATCGCTTCACCGCCAGAATTCTTCAAATTAATATTCGACGAGTTTGGCTTTGTGTATGGTGGAGATTTTTGGATGGTTGTATTCGTATTGACCTCCTCTACAAGGTGGCATTGGTCTTGGAGTTTGAATGTCACCGGAACGCTGATGTCGGAATTCAACAGTGTGTCACTGGTGACGCCGTCACCCATTGGAGCTGGGCTTTTAGTATGAGGTGTGCCTGGAGGTGCACTACCAACCCCAGGTGGTGCGCCACCTCGAATTACATCGGAGGCCATCCAATTTGCAGTTCGAGTGGCCGGCGATTCGCCGGAATTCTGTCTCACAGTCGCCTCTGGATTTCTCTCAATTTCCATGGTGAAATCCCTTGGATTTTTGATATGATGTGGCTGGGATGTTGTTCTAACATCCCCAATTGATGGTTTATCAATACAAATTACAGAAGTTGAGCTAGAATTGGTTCCTCGATCAGTGGAAGAATGTTGAACAGTGATCGCTGCTGTTTTTTCAACATTCCCGAAGCTTCGGATGTCCGATTGAGACGATTCCTATTGTGTTGGATTCGTCTCTTCGATACCTACGACTCTGTCTTTTGAACGAAATTTTTGGAGGTCCGGAGGTGGATCCGGCTCCCTGGAAGCCATAAGCTAAAAACTAGTCTTCTTTGAGAGCTTTTTTTCTAGTGAGATGTTAGAGAGAGAAAATAGTTGAGGAAAATGAATTGCGATGTGTTGTTGTTGTTTCTGGGAAGGCTCTTAAGTTTCTTAGAAGTCGTCATGTGAGTCGAATAATATATAACACTATCAAATAATCCTAAGGAAAGGAGAAGGAGATACTCCATAAGAGAGAAGATTGGAAATAGGGTTACAAGAATCCAAAAGAAGTTGGAGGCTAAGTAGTGAGTCGTAGGACTCGACGTACTTGTGAAATCTAGTATTTGGGACATTTTTCATACTAAGCTACTTGAGTACACATCGAGCTTAAGTAGCAAGGAACACATAGGCTCTTAAAGTGAGATGAGATTACAAAACTATGGAAGAGAGATAAGGAGACGACGCACCTACTTGAAGCAAGCAGGTGATGCACCTACTTGAAGAAAGTAGGTGACTCACCTACTTGGGTGGACCCATGCTGCCACGTGGTAGCTTTGGATTGGCCGAATGATTGAGGTGGTGCCCTAGGGGGCTGCCATGTGTCACCCCTAGGGGCTGTCACGTGTCACCTCCTAAGAAGGTGTATATATATGTATTACATTCTGTACATAGTTCATTCTTCAGCATTTAGAACAAAATAAAAGAAGGAAAACCCTAAGAGACTAAGAGAGAAGGGCGACGGCTTTGGCCAAAGTGAAAGGTAAGCTCTGATTCCATTTTGTAAATTAATTATTTAAGATATCACTCAGTTAAATGAAGGTGTTTAACAACTTAAATGAATTAATTGGGGCAGTAATATAGGGCTGCAAACAGCCACCAAAGTTCAGCCACAACAAGAGCTTCCAAAGCCAATTTTCAACAAGTTTGGGAAGCCGTTCGTTAAGGTATGGTTGTGTTCTCTTCTCCCAAATTTTTTTAAGGGTTTGGACATGTTATGAGGGTGTTAATAACGTAAATTTATGATTTGGAGCATCACCAAAAAGATACAAATAGTCCGCTAAAGTTTCAGCATGTTAAGAAACTTCCGAGGCGAATTTTGGCCAATTTCGGGAAAAGTAAGGTATTTACTTTTAATTTGAATTTTATGGTATTTTTATAGGGTGTATTATACATCTTTTATGCTGCTGTAAGTGAACGAACTTCGTGGAAATGATTGACATTTGAAACAAACTAAATTGGAGTCGCTATAGTTGAATTGTCGTCGAAGTAAAGTGTTGTGCTTGTGGTGTACTGCTGCAGGTGTGTGGGGATTTGTTGCAGGGCCTAAAGGTGTTCTAAAAGGGGTGTGTGTTCTTCTGTTAGCATCCACACGACCCCTCATTTCGTATAAATAAAGGCTTTGCGAAATAAAGACTAGAAACCCTATTTTGGTGTCGTAATTTTCAGCAGGTTGGTTGGAGCTTGTGTTGTGTGATTTCGCCATTTTTTATGTGTATATATGCTGTAGGGTGTTGTTTTTGTTTGGATGTAGTGATTAGGGATGTAATTGGAAATTCGGATAGGGCACTTTATAGGGGAGGTGCTGCCCAATTTTCGTTAACGCCTTAACTAATTATAGAACTAGTCGAGGAGATGAATAAGGAAATAGGTTCCATGAATACTAAGGTGCAACTGAGGGCACTGAAAAGTTAAGGTTGTTGATACTCGCATTTCTTCCATGTTAAATTGATTTGGAGGACGACGACGTGGACATGATTGAGAGAAGTCCATACGAGGTATGTAAAGCTTTCTTTTGGCATGTTTTTGGCATAAGTATGTAAAGTTATTCCTTCTTTTGGCATGTTTTGGTATAAGTATGTAAAGCCTATTTGTTCTTTATTTTGGGCATGTCTTATATCTAAGTGACAAGTGATATGTGTATGAAGCTTGGGGTAACTCTATTCATGAGCTCTGAACATGATTCATAATTCATAATTCGTGTTCACTATTTAATGTTAAGACTCTTAAAGTAGATAAGCTTCCATTCCTCAAGTCTTCTATATGCTGAGAAGTAGTGTATGTAAAGTTATTATTCCTCTCTTTTGGCATTAATTAGGTGTAAGTATTGTGTATATGAAGTTGAAGTTATTCCACTCTTAAAACTCTGAGTGTGAGTTAAGGCTCTTATTCACTTCTTGATATTAGAACTCCTGCGATAGTTGAGTTATGGACTTGTAAGTCTTCTACATGACTAAAAGTAGTACACGTGAAGCCTATTCCTTCCTTCTCTTAAAATGGCTTACTGTAAGTGAAACGATGTATGATATGAGTTAGAGACAGTTCCATTTATAGGCTCTGGATGTGACTCATGACTTGTACTCACTCTTGAATGATAAGGGTCTTGAAGTAGTTGAACTATGACCCTCGAGCCGTCTATATGCTAAATAGTGATGGAATGTGTAAGCTCCTATATCTAGGGGCTCCGAAATATATTTTATAGTGATACCTGAGGGATGTTTGACATGTTACCAAGTCTTATAGGCACATATATGCATTGTTATGTGATATATGGATCGGGCCGTCGTTCCTCGGGACTAATATATGAGATACGTATCGGGTCGTTGTACCTTGGCATTATCATGCGATATATAGATCGGGCCATCATACCTCGGCATCATCATGTGATTTATGGATCGAGCCGTCGTTCCGAGGCATGTGCTTGCTATATATATGGATCGGGTGGTACGTCCATAGTGCTAATAATATGCATATGCCTATCATGATAGATGATGTATTTGTAAAACCGAGTTCCCGAGCGGGCTGGATATAGTACGTGATAAAGGTATACATGACTTTATTTGGTGAGGTGCAGGTACAGTACCTTTTTAAATGCTATGCTTGATTTCCTGCATCCTTATATTAGTTATGCCCTCTTTATGATGTTTTATAATTTACATACTCAGTACATATGTCGTACTGACCCCCTTTTCTTTGGGGGGTTGTGTTTCATGCCCGCAAGTACAGATGTTCAGTTCAGAGATTTGCCAACTCAGGATTTCTGCTCACCTATGATTGGAGGTGCTCCACTATTCCATAGCCTAGTTTTTTTTGTACTGGTCCTCTGGTGTATATATGTATTTATTTATTCAAGGGTACGGCGGAGGCCCTGTCCCACCATATGTTACCGTACTATTCTTAGAGGTCTGTAGACATGTATGTGTGGGTTGTTCATGACTTTATTTAGGTTGTGCCTATACGGCACATTGTAAATGTTTTATGTTATGGCACCCTTGTCGGCTTGCATTCTCTTTCATGATACGATACGAATGAAGGAGGGTACGTGAACATGAAAAAGTTTTGACCCATTGGGGTTTTGGGGTGTTTTATCACATTACCCATAGTTTAGTTTGGTTATATTTGAAAGTTACATATTGGGGGTCCAGGTCGGACCCCAGTCACGGCCTACGAGGTTGGGTCGTGACACAAAGATTAGAACTAGGATAGGGCAAGTTACAGGGGAAATGCTGCCCAATTTTTGGTAACTTCAGAACTAATAATGAACTAGTCGAGGGAAATGGATAGGGAAACGATTCCTATGGATACTTTGTTGTAGAGTTGGAAATTGGAAACTGAAAGGGTATTAACCTTAGTATTGCTTTTATGTTAAATAGGATCAAAATATGACGAGGTGAACGTGGTTAAGGGTAATCCATAAGAGGTATATGAAGCTACCTTCATTCTCTTGGCATGTTTTGGCATAAGTATGTAAAGCTACCCTTATTTTCCCTCAATATGTCCTTGACATAAGTTATGATGTTATGATGAGATATTTATGGTACTGAGTCCCTTGATGGGCTAGGTATGGTATATGTTACTATCTAAGGATTGGGTCGTACGTTCCTCGGCATATGTTACTACATAAGGATCGGGTCATACGTTCCTTGACACATATGTATATGGTGACTACATGAGGGAAAGAAGAGAGTATTGTCACGACCCAAGCCCATGGGCTGCGACTGGGTGTCCGAGCTGGACACTCCAATATACCCCTGGTAACCATAAGTAAACCTGTCGCCTATTTAGGTCACAGCGCCTCAATATGCAACACAACTTATAAGCCGACGAGGCTATCATAACTTGTGGGGTTGTCCCATTATAAACACATACGCGAGCCGTCAAGGCTGCCTCGACAAAGGGAACGTCCCAAAATGTAAGTCATACAGGCACAATTGAACACGCACATATACACAACCCACTCACGTATCTACAGACCTCTAAGAGTATTAATGATAACATATGGTGGGACAGGGCCCCTGCCGTACCCTTGAATAAACAAACATATATATACCAACTAACAAGTATCAAAGGCTAGGTTCTGGAACAATGGAGCACTTCCAACATCGCTGAGTGGAAACCCTAAGCTGGCGGATCTCCAAAATGAACATCTATACTTGCGGGCATGAAACGCAGCCCCCCCAAAGTAAAGGGGGGTCAGTACGATATATGTACTGAGTATATAAAGCATAAACACCATAACTGAGACAACAGCTAAAATAGGGGTGCAGGGGGCAAGTATAACATTTAGCCATCTACCGTACCTGTATTTTATAAAATAAAGGCATACATGCTATCATCGTGTACTGTATTTGGCCCGTCGGGGACTTGTGTAATAACTACATTATTTTGTCATCATAAGAACATATATACCATTAGCACTATAGAACATACAGCCCGATCCATATATATAGAAAGTACACCCTAGTAACGATGGCCTGATCCACATATCCTATAATAATACCGAGGAAGGACGACCCGATCCGGATATTATATAATAATGCCGAGGAATGACGGCCCGATTCATATATCATGTAATAATGCCGAAGTACGATGGCCTAATCCATATATCATATAATATGTCATGGAACGTACGGTCCGATCCTTACATAGCAAGATATACCGAGGTACGTTCGGCCCAATCCATATATATCATAATGCATATACGTGCATGTAAAATTCTGTAATGTATCAAAGATCCCTTAGATATCACCATAAAGCATGTTGAAGAGCCCCTAGGTATAGGAGCTTACACATCCCAACACTATTCAACCTTTAGAAGGCTGAAGGGTCGTAGTTCAACTACTTCAAGGCCCTTATCATTCCAAAGTGAGTACAAGTCCTGAGTTATACCCAAAACCTATAATGGATTCACCTCTAGCTCATATCATATCTCGCTTCACTTACCTTAACTATTTTAAGAGAAGGAAGGAATAAGCTTCACGTGTACTACTGTTAGTCATGTAGAGGACTTACAAGGCCATAACTCAACTATCGCAGGAGTTCTAATATCTTGAAGTGAATAAGAGCCTTAACTCACACTCAATGTTTTAAGAGTAGAATAACTTCAACTTCATATACGTAATACTTACATCTAAGTCATGCCAAAAGATAGGGAGAATAACTTTACATACACTACTTTTCAGCATATAGAAGACTTGAGGAATGGGAGCTTAACTACTTTAAGAGTCTTTAACATTCAGAAGTGAACATGAATTATGCATCATGAATCATGTTCAGAGCTCATGAATAGAGTTACCCCAAGCTTCATAGACATATCATTTTTCACTTAAATCTAAGACATGCCCAAAAGAAAGAAAAGATAGGTTTTACATACTTATGCCAAAACATGCCAAAATAAGGAAACATTAGCTTTTCATACCTCTTACGGGTTACTCTTAACACGTTCGCCTCGTCATCTCTTGAACCTATTTAACATGAAAGAAATCAGACCATCAACAATCCTCGACTTTCCAGCGTCTTAAGTTAAATACGATTATTCATAGAACTCATTTCCTCGCTCGTCTTCTCAACTAGTCCTTGAGCTAGTTAAGGCGTTAACAAAAATTGGGCAGCATCTCCCCTATAGTGTGCCCTATCCGAATTTCAAATTATAATCCTAATAGCTACAGAAAACCAACAACAATAACCTGCAGCATATATATATATACAATTTACATCAATCTTATACTACATAAACTGCAAATGACTTGCTCGAAACCACGATACCAAAATAAGGTTTCTAGTTTCCATTTTGCAAAACCTTTAACCGTATGAAGCGGGGGTCATTTGACTGAAACCAGCAGCTCCCCCACCTATTTTAGAACACATTTAGTCCCGGAAACACACACCACACAACCATCAGCCGCCTCCAAACACACAACGTCTTACTTCGACTACAATTTAACTACAACGACTTCAATTTAGATTGTTTCTTTCGCTGAGCATCTCCACGACTTTTTTGTACTTACAGCAGTATAAAAGGTACATAATACCCTCCATAACAACCCCATAAAGACCAAATTTAAAAGAGAAATCTTACCTTACCCGAAATTGGCCAAAACTAGCCAAAATTGCGCCTCGAAAACCTCTTTAGCCTGTTGGAAGTTGCATGGACTGTTTGCTGTCCTTTTTGGCTGAACCAAGCCATGATTTTATACTTATAATACCTCCATATCATCTTGGTATGCACTGGATAATTAATTTATGAAATAAAATCGGGACTTACCTATTTTATTTTCTCCAAGCCATCCTCTTTTTCTCTCTAGACTTAGGGTTCTTATTTTCTGGTTGCTGCTGAAGTTTTCTGGATAGAAATGACCTTAAGAGTCATGTAATACATATATATACATTGGCTTAGGATCTAACATGTGGAAGCCCCCTAGGGGTGACACATGGCAGCCCCTTAGGGTGCCACCTCATCCGAACTTCCAACCCAAAGCTACCACGTGGCAGCATGGGGTCCACCCCAAGTAGGTGAGTCACCTACTTGCTTCAAGTAGGTGCATCACTTGCTTGCTTCAAGTAGGTGCGTCGTCTCCTTATCTCTCTTCCGTAGTTTCATAATCTCGTCTCACATTAAGAGCCTATGTGTTCCTTGCTACTTAAGCTCGATGTGTACTCAAGTAGCTTAGTATGCAAAATGTCCCAAATACTAGCTTTCACAAGTACGTCGAGTCCTACGACTCACTACTTAGCCTCCAACTTCTTTTGGATTCTTGTAACCCTATTTCCAATCTTCTCTCTTATGGAGTATGTCCTTCTCCTTTCCTTAGGATTATTTGATAGCGTTATAGATTATCCGACTCACATGACGACTTCTAAAAAAATTAAGAGCCTTCCCAGAAACTTAAGAAACTTAAGAACCATTCTAAGATACCAAAGTACGGGGTGTAACAAGTATGTAAAGCTGTCCCTTCTCTCTTTTGGCATGTCTTAGAATTAAATAAGGATTAATATGATCTTTAGGGGTAATTCCATTCATAAGTCTCAAGGGTGAGTCATCATTCCTGTTCTTAGAGATTCTCCGATAGTTAATTTCCTTGGCTTTTATACGTTACTTTCTATCATCTTGATTCATGCCTACGATTTCAAAGGCTCTTTTGATATGATCAATAATGATATTTGAGGGGTGATTGATATGACTATCGTCCTAATTTTCAAATGATAATTCATCTTTATTACTTCACTAAGACTTTGACAATATTTTAAATTGCATATGGTTACTCGCTACTCTACTCGTGTATACTGTAACCCTTCCTATCACCGAGTCTCGAGCCTGGTACGTAATCCTGTGCATTTCACTGCATTATCCACTGAGTCCCTCACTAAAAGGCCGAGTACGCTATACAAGGACAAGATAATGCAATGAAACGAACAACTCACCGAGTCCCTCACTAAAGGGCCGGGTACGCTATGCGATAATATGATAATGCAATAACATGAACAAGTCACTGAGTCCCTCACTAAAGGGCCGGGTACGCATGTATATATATATATATATGTATGATGATGTGATGCGATAAGGTGATGATGGCGCCGGTCCCTTTGATGGTTTTACAAATATGACTCACCGAGTCCCGGAAGGGGCCGACTATATTGTATTGTATGAGCATGCATTTTTTTTATATGATTCACCAGTACAGGTACAGTGGTTCCTTAAGTAACACCGATATCTCCTAACTCTCTATTTCAGAAATGCTCCCAGTTATACTATGTTATGCTTTACATACTCAGTACATATTTCGTACTGACCCCCTTTCTCGGGAGGGCTGCATTTCATGCTCGCAGGTACAGATACCCACTTTGTGGATCCGCCAGCATAGGAGTCTCACTCAGCAGTTCAGAAGTGCTCTATTGTGTCAGAGCCTAGATTTTGGTACTAACTCTTGATGTATATATTTATTTATTTACGGGTACGGCGGGGTACCTATCCCATCTTAGGTTACTGTTTGTACACTTAGAGGTCGGTGGATATGTATGTGGGTTGTGTATACATGTATGTGGGTTGTGTTTATGTATATGTGGGTTGTATATGTATGTATGTGCAGTTATACCTATAAGACGGATGTTTTAGGACGTCTCCTTTGTCATGGCAGCCTTGTCGGCTTGTGCGGGTTTTATTATGAGATGACCCTATATGTTAGGATGGCCTCGTCGGCTTATATGTTATCATACCTGTTGATATATTATAACCCAAATAGGGGACAAACTTACTTATAGTTAGCAGGGGTATATGTGAGTTTCCATTCAGGCACCCATCACGGCCTACGGGGTTGGGTCATGACATATGCATGTATATATCTCTACACCCATGGGTGAGCCCTTAGTGGTGGATCGAGTGTATCGATCCTATTTTATTTCTTTAGTCGGGTATGACACTTGGGTAGACATGGTTATATTGGGGATGGTAGACTTTGATATAATATTTGGTATGGATTTTCTTTCTCCTTATCATTCTATACTTGATAGTTATGCTAAGACTGTGACTTTAGCGATACGAGATGTTCCGAGGATCGAGTGGAAGGGAACTAGTAGTTCCTATCCTAGCAAGGTCATCTCCTATATATGTGCTTAGAGATTGATTGATAGAGGGTGTATGTCCTATTTGGCCTTTATTCAGGATACTAGTGCTGAGTCACCTCCCATGGAGTCTATTTCTGTGGTTAAGGAGTTTGCAGATGTATTTCTAACTGATCTTCTGGGAGTTCCTCCGGATAGTTATACTGACTTTGCTATTGAGTAGGAGCCAGACACTAAGCCTAACTCTATTCCACCTTATTGCATTGCTCCAATAGAGTTGAAAGACTAGTTGCAGGATCTGTTGAGTAAAGGTTTTATTCGCGCTAGTGTGTCACCTTAGGGTGCACCAGTTCTGTTCCTGAAGAAGAAGGATGGGTCTATAAGGATGTGCATAAATTATAGACAATTGAACAAGGTAACAGTTAAGAAAAAATATCCTCTTCCTCATATTGATGATTTATTTGACCAGATTTAGGGTGTGGCCTTATTCTTCAAGATAGATTTGAGATCTGGGTATCATCAGTTGAGGATTAGACCGTCAAATATTCCTAAGACCCCTTTTCAGACTTGTTATGTCCATTATGAGTTTTTGGTTATGTCATTTTGGCTGACCAACACCCTAGCAACATTCAAGGAGTTGATGAATAAGATGTTTAGGTCGTACTTGGAATCCTTTGTGATTATTTTCATTGATGATATCTTGGTGTACTCCAAAATAGAGGAGGATTATTCTAGCCATTTGAGGTTGGTGCTTTAGAAATTAAGGAAGGAAAAGTTTTATGCCAATTCTCCAAGTGTGAGTTTTGGCTTGATTCCATGGCATTTCTAAGACATGTGGTGTCCAAGGAGGATGTTAAGGTGGATCCAGCCACGATTAAGGCAGTTAGAGGGTGGAACAGCCCTACATCCCACACCGAGATTCAGAGTTTTGTAGCTTTGGCTTAACATTACTGACACTTCATGTAGGGATTCTCTACTATTATTGCCCCACTGACTAGACTGACTCATAAGTCAGTAGATTTTCATTGGTCCGATGAGTATGAGGCAAGCTTTCACAAGCTCAAGGCCTTTTTGACTTCAACTCCTACTTTAACCTTACTCAAAGAGGGGGTAGACTTCGCCAAATATTCTGATGCTTCTGGTGTTGGTTAGGGTGGACTGCTAATGCAGAAAGAGAAGGTAGTTTCCTATACATCTAGATTATTGAAGGCTAATAAGAAGAACTACCCTACCCATGATCTAGAGTTAGAGGCAGTGGTGTTTGTGTTAAAGCTATGATGTCATTACTTATATGGTGTGCATTATGAGGTACTCACTGATCACTGAAGTCTTCAGTATATCTTCAGTCAGAGGGATTTGAATTTGAGACAGCATAAATGGCTTGAGCTACTGAAGGACTATGACATGACTATCTTGTATCACTCGGGGAAGGCCAATGTAGTGGCCAATGATTTAAGTAGAAAGACTCTAAGTATGGGGAGTCTCTCCGCAATTTGTGTTGGCAGGAGACCTTCAGCTAGAGATGTTCAAACATTAGCTAATAGCCTCATCTAATTGCAAGTTTTTGAGAAGGATAGAGGATTTATTGCTTCTATTGAGGCCCGCTCTTCCTTTGTTGAGCAGATTCGGGAGATGTAGTTTGATGATGAAAAGTTATATCTAATTCAATAGAAGGTGTTGAGAGGTGAAACCAAGGATGCTAGACTTGATTCATAGGGTGTCTTGAGGATTGGGGGCCGGATATGTATGCCTAAGATAGGCAAGTTGATTAGATTGATACTAAAGGAGGCTCATTGCTCTCGATATTCTATTCACCTGGGCGCGGCAAAGGTGTATCATGACCATAGTCAGCATTACTAGTGGTTGGAATAAAGAGGGACATCACAAAGTTAGTGTCCAAGTGTTTGACCTGTCAATAGGTCAAGTGTGAGCACCAGCGGCCTAGAGGTGTAAGTTAGAGAATGGCTATTCCTACTTAGAAGTGGTAGCGGATCACCATGGATTTCATTGTGGGTTTGCCTCGCATCGTGAGTGGAAATGATTCTATATGGGTGGTGGTAGACAGACTGACCAAAGTCTTCCCATTTTATTCTAAAGTACACGACTGACAGACTAGCTCAATTATATATTAGTCAGATCGTTCGGCTTCATAGAGTTCCAGTATCAATTGTTTCGGATTGAGGTTCAGTGTTTACTTTGCACTTTTGACAGGCTTTACAGGAGGTCCTAGGCACTAGTCTTGATATGAGTACAACTTTTTACCCACAAACTGATGGCCAGTCCGAGCAGATGATTCAGGTGTTGGAGGATATGCTCCAAGCTTGTGTTATTGATTTTGGTGCTAAGTGGGATCAGTATTTTCCCTTAGCAGAGTTTTCCTACAACATCAACTATCACTTAAATACTCAAATCGCCCCATTTGAGGCATTGTATGGTAGGCAGTTTTGATCTCCTATTGGGTGGTTTGACTCAGTTAAGATAGACTCTTTAGACATGGACTTGCTTAGAGATGCCATGGAGCAGGTTTGGGTTATCTCGGGTAGGCTCTTGATAGCCCAGAGTAGGCAAAAGAGCTATGTGGATAGGATGGTTCGACCATTGGAGTTCATGAAGGGTGACCATATTTGTCTTCGAGTGTCACCCATGAAGGGCGTGATATATTTCGGAAGGGCAAGCTTAACCCTCGGTTTATTGGCAAATTTTAGATTTTAGAGCGAGAGGGAGAGGTGAATTATAGATTGGCCTCGCCACATAGCTTACTAGTGGAACATGCTGTATTTTAAGTTTTCATGCTCTTGAAATATGTGCCAGACGAGTCTCATGTGTTTTCTCTTGACACGGTAGAGTTAAGCCCCTATTTGACTTTTGAAGAGGAGTCCATAACCATTCTTGATCGACAGTTCCGTAAGCTTAGGACCAAGTATATAGCTTTAGTGAAGGTACAATGGAGGCACTGCAAAATTAGAGAGGCGGCTTGGAAGTCGAGGGATGACATGGGGGCCCGGTATCTACAAATTTTTGAGGCTTCAGTACATTTTTTTACGTTATATTTAAGGACGAACATGATTTTTAGTGGTGGATAATGCAATGACCCTGAAGGTAATTTATGAAAATTTTCATAAAAAGGCTATTTTACCCGTCCTAGTATTTTTACCTCAAGTCATTTTTAGTTGATATTTGATGTCGATTTTGTGGTTTTCATGAAAAAATAGATTTTTGGTAAACTTTGAGTTTTATAGGGTTAGAATGACTCAAAAGTGGTATTTGATTTCATTCAGAGTTTCGAGTTTCGAAATGGAATTCTATTGATTCCATTAGTTCTGGAATGTTGAAATTGGTCTTGGAGAGTTGACGGAACTGCTTTGGGAGATCATATCGTGGATTTGAGGGGTTGAGCTGGAAATTTTTGAATTCTTCGCCATAGGATGGACTTTGGTCAACATTTGAGGATCGGATGCTCGTAATTGATTTTCGATGACTTAATTGGATTCAGAGGGTGATTTTAGGCATAGAGAGAATTCATGTATATTTTTTGGAAGCTCTGATGGTGTTTTTGTCTTTTGAGGTATAATGTTGGTTTAGTTGAGATTTTTTGGTTTCTGGGTGACAGAGGCTTTGAAATTGTATTCTGATGGTTCTGTTGAGTTCGGAGCATTGATTTTAGTAGGGTTGCATAAATGGTTTGTCTGAGCGGGATTCCGAATGAATCCCAAGGGTCAATTCGGAGACTTTGAAACTTAGAGCAGTTGATGGTGCCTTATTATCTAGTACAAATCTCGCTTTTGCGAGGGGGTAGGTTGCAAAAGCGACACTCGCTTAAGAGAGACCCCCTTCACTAAATCGAAGGACAAGATTTGTGGAAGGGTCGCAAAAGTTACTAGCATTTATTTTAGCGAGGGAGTGGGGGCTGCAAAAACGACCAAGTGGTCATGAAAGGGAGGTCCGCTTAAGGGAACCCCCAGCCGTAAAAGCGACATCAGAGAAGGTTTTGACGAGGTTTAAAGTGTTTTCCACCATTTTTGAGTTTGGAAAGCTTGGGTAGGCGATTTGGAGAGGGATTTATCATGGGATTGCATTGGGTAAGTTATATTGACTCTACTTCGTCATTTTCCAATGATTAATTGGTGATTTTAACATGTATTTTGGGATTTGAATGGGTTAAAATGGCCCCTTTTCAAGAACTTTGAGAATTTCTTAAAATGGTGATTGTGACTTTATTAGGGTTGTGTTTTCGAAACAATTTTCACTATTGAATTCCTAAGACTAAGAGGAACAATTTCCTCCAAATATTTCTGGTTTTAAACCCCTATTTTGTGAAGTCGAATTTTGTGACTTTGACCCTTTTTTCGCCGAATTTCACATTCTTAGTATCGTTGGAGTTGGCTTCTTATTGTGAATCAATACTTGGATAGATTGTGGAGATTTAGAGTATAATTGGAAGGATAAGGAACATGTGGATTGATTGATCGCATCTCTGCTAAGGCAAGTGGACTCTTAAAACTCCGTGAATCTCTTCGAATTCCCAAATATCCTATTGTTTATGTGTTAGGGTGAAATGGGGATGAGGTTACCAGTTAAATTGTGATATGAACTAGTCTAAAATGAATTGATGGGTTTAATAAAATATGATGTGTGATGTTTTTGAGTATTAAATATTACATGTTGTAATCTAGATATTTATGTGTATTTGATGAAATACTTGATAGTCTAATTGTGATTGCAGTTTGTCTGATTTGATTATTCCTTATTACTTGTGTGAGCATGTTGTTTCATTGGTTCTAAAACACTGTGATGAGAGGTATATGATTATGAGATGGAGGTCATTTTTGGTCAGAGTTATGATATGGCTGAGGTCATTTCCGGCGAGAGATTGTATGGCCGAGGTCATTTCTAATGAGAGATTATATGGTCGAAGTCATTTCCAGAGATATTATATGGACGAGGTCATTTCCAATTAGATTATATGGCCGAGGTCATTTTCGGCGAGGTTGTAGGACGGAGGTCATTTTCGGTCAGAGGTTATGAGTCCGATGTCATTTCCCATAAGATATTATGAGACTGATGTCACCACCTGACCTAGAACCTAGTCGTAACACAGCGGTCGAAACCCCGAAGGGCTCGAACCAAGCCTCTTGTTCATATCATTAGAATACAAAAGGTAAAGTAAAAACAGAAACATTATAAGAAAATCTAAATCATGAAAGGACAAAGAAGAATGTCACATGACAACATAGGATCGAAACATTTGTCCAACTAGACGCCCCTACTCATGAATATGGGCGGTGGCTAAGAGATGTTCCTAGCTCTCCCTTAATATGAAGCATAACCAAAGTATTAAAAAAACAAAAAACATCAACTCATACTTATCCTCGATAGATGAGGACTCACCAAGACTTCGCCGATGGAAAGCTTAATAGCCACGTGGATGGATATGATCCTCAATCTCTACCCCTACATTATAAGACAATGTGGGAATCAATATGTGCTAGTATGTTTGAATGTACTAAGTATGCGACCATGACATGCAACATGAATCATAAGATGCAATGATCAAGATTATACATTGTAAAAAGGTTAAGTAAAGTCATGAGAAATACCGTGATGATCAAAGCATTTAAAGGACATAGTTAAAGATCATAAAGTAGCATAATAGTCATAAACATATGTGGGATAAGACCCATAACCGATATTAAGACCATGCGAGTTATAATATAGAATCTCATTGTTTCCCTATACAATGAAGAAAAGGAGAATCTACTAGCCAAGGTATACTCTACCCCTCTAGGTGGGTCATGTACATATGCTAGATGTGGATCCACTAGCTAAGCCATAAGGCAACCTACGGTGGCATGTAGATTATGGGACTTGAGGCTGCTACTAAGGCTTTTGGTAGGCCCCCCACCTCCATTCCACTCCGTGCTAAGTCAAATCCCACGGAATACATATATAGTAAAGTAATCGTAGTTAACATATCATAGACATGATCATAGGTTTGAAATTCATAGAGTAGCTCATTTCATAACATAAGTACAATGTGAGTATTGTCCTTCCACATTATAAATAATGCATACATAATTCATATCATTAGGCCTTAAGTCATCACATAGGGCCCTAAGTCACTTTTTCCATAATTTGAATGTAGAACGCATAATTTGAAACATACTTGGAAATCATACTTGAATAGTCATGCTTGAAAGTAAGTTCATGTAATGGAGGAGTAATTCATGCTTAGTTGAGAGGTTAAATAATAAATAAAATGTAATTCATTCACTTGAAAGAGTAGTTGACGAGAATTAAGGATCAATAAACCAAATAAAAGAATTGTAACACATAAGTCGCATTTGGTGAATGCTTTTGTGGGAAACTGGGCGATAGCGCTATATTGGCACGCCGCTCCAAGGTGTAAACCACTGGAGTGCTCTGCGGGTTCTATAG
The DNA here is from genome assembly GCF_947179165.1 of Solanum dulcamara. NCBI lineage: Eukaryota > Viridiplantae > Streptophyta > Magnoliopsida > Solanales > Solanaceae > Solanum > Solanum dulcamara. Next base: position 42,991,872 of record NC_077240.1, on the reverse strand, counting down.
TGTCATGTCGCTCCAAGAGGGAAACTACAGAGACACATTCCTGGCAAGATAGTGGCGCGCCTCCCCAGGGTTCTCCCGATAAATTTCCAGATTTTTCATCTTTTTTCATGATTTTTCATCCCCTATAATAAGATCCTTAGACCTAATTAACAATATAATAAATACATATGAAGAATCTACCAATCCCAAGCAATTACCAATCAATTTATGCCAAAAATAGATTTGAATTCACAAAAAATATCATAGCTCATGTAATTGAAGTTTAAATTAAGAAGATTCAAGTTGTAATTGAAATTCATGAAGATTTAAGAAATTCTTTGGGCTACATGGGTGAAAGGTACCCATTGATAAATCCCACATACCTTGAATACAAATTATGAAGAAAACTTGAAGAAGAACTTGAAGATCAATGGAAAATTTAAGAAGATTCTTGCTAGGTCTTCAATGGAGGTATAGAGAGCCTCTTAGTAGAGAGAAGATTTTTCAGATGGGTGATTAGTGAATGAATGAGGAAAATTAATAGCTTTGGGGATTAAATAGATTAGGAACCTAGCCCAAAAACTGTCTAGATTCATTCTCCCTATTAAAATAGGGAAAAGACTACTTTGCCCTTAATGAAAAATCTCCCTTAACTAACCAGTGGATTCACCAAGGATAATTTTTCATCTTGTTATATCACACTCTTTCTTTCTGACACCCAGGATATTACAATATCTCCCCTTTGGGAACATTCATTCAGGGATGCATGCATGTGTCATGACATAGAGAAGTTGAAACGTAGGAGTTTTTAGAGGATTTGAGTATAAATGTCTAAGTACCTTAGGATGGATCGTTAGGAAAGAGGTAAGGGTATCATTCTCTCATGTCCGCTTCCACTTCCCATGTAGCGCTTTCGACTTCTTGATTTCTCCATACGACTTTAACAGATGCAGCCTCTTTGTTCCTTAATCTTTTCACTTGACGATCTAAAATCTCAATCAGGATCTCCTCATAAGTAAAATTCTATTCAATACTCACATTCTCCATTGTCACAATAGATTTTGGATCATCCACAAACTTCCTCACCATTGACACATGAAATTTCGGATGAACCAAAGACAACTCAAATTGAAACTCTAACTCATATGCCACTTTGTCAATACACTTCAATATTCTATAAGGTCCTACATATTTAGAATTCAACTTTCCTTTCTTACCAAACTGCATTACCCCTTTCATAGGTGAAACCTTCAAATACACCATATCATCAACATCAAATTCAAGTTCTCTCCTCCTAGTGTTCAAATAAGATTTTTGACGACTTTGAACCATCTTCAATATTTCTTTTATGAGACTTACTTTATCCACTATATCAACTATGAAATATGAACAAATCAAAGCATCTCACCCACTTCAAACCACCCCACCGAAGACCTACATCTTCCCTCACACACGTCTTCAAAAGGAGCCATTTGGAGGCTAATGTGATAACTATTATTGTAGCCAAACTCAACCAATAGCAAATGCTCATCCCAACTTCTCTAAAGATCAATCACACATGACCTTAATATATCCTCAAAAGTTTGAATTGTTCTTTCGGCTTTTCCATCGATTTGAGGATGGAAAGAGGTACTTAGTTTGACTCTAGTACCAAGACCTTTCTGAAATGACTTCTAAAAATGTGAATTGAGTACCTCTATCCGATATAATTGAAAAAGAAACACCATAAAGTTTCACAAGTTCACAGATAAACAACTTAGCATAGTCTTCGGCACCATAAGAAGTCCTAACAAGTAGGAAATATGTCGATTTAGTCATTCGGTCCACAACAACCCAAATAGAATCATGTTGTCTTCTAGTACGAGGAAAACTCGTGACAAAGTCCATATTCACATCTTTTAACTTCGAAGTAGGGATTTCAATGTCTTGAGCTAGACATCCCATCCTTTGATGTTCAACTTTCATTTGTTGACAATTTGGACACTTAGTCACGAACTCTGCTATGTCCTTCTTCATACCATTCAACCAATACAGTTCCCTAAAATCAAAATACATCTTGGTGGATCCCAAATGAATTGAATACCGAGAATTCTGGGTCTTATTCAATATAAACTCTCTTAATCCATCAATATTTGGAATACACAAACGACTTTGGTAACGTAATACCCCATCTTCCCCTAGGTAGAAAGCCTCAATGGATTTTTCGGCAACCAACTTCTTCAATTCAACAAAAATTGGGTCATTGTCTTGTTTGGCCTTGATGTCTACCATAAGAGACCATTTTGAACCTTTATGAATAAGAACACCTCCATCATTGGAACCAACCAAACGCACACCTACGTGTGCCAAGCTATGGACCTCTTTAACTAAATCCCTCTTACCTTCCTCAATATGTGCAACATTATCCATAAACAACCGACTAGGAGCATCAGCTATAATATTTGCCTTACCCGAATGGTACAATACACTTATGTCATAGTTTTTTAGGAGTTCAAGCCATCTGTTTTGCCTAAGGTTCAAGTTCCTTTGGCTAAACATATATTTCAAGCTTATGTGGTCGGTAAACACATTAAAATGCACATCATAAAGATAATGGTTCCAAATTTTCTAAGCAAACACAACCGCCGCGAGTTCAAGATCATGGGTTGGATAATTTCTATCATGCACTTTAAGTTTCCTAGAATCATAGTCTATACACTTACCATGTTGCATCAAGAAACAACCCAAAACCACACGTGAAGCCTCACAATAAACAACAACCCCATCCAAACCTACGAGCAATGTCAAAATAGGAGTCGATGTGAGATGATCCTTCAATATTTGGCAACTTTTCTCACATTCATCTGACCATTGAAATTTTGCCTTCTTTGGTGTAAACTTAGTTAATGGCGAAGAAATAGATGAAAACCCTTCAACAAACCTTCTATAGTATTGGGATAAGCCTAAAAAGCTTCTAACGTCCGAAGGAGATAATGTTCTTGGTAAATTCTAAACCGCCTCTATTTTCTTTGGATCTACTTTAATCCCATCACCGGACACCACATGGACAAGAAATGCAACTTTCCTTATCACAAACCCGCACTTACTAAATTTAGCAAATGATTACTTCTTTCTCAATTTTTGCAATACAATCCTCAAGTGACTCACATGATCTTCTTCATTTGGAGAATAAATCAAGATGTCATCAATAAAGAGCACTACAAACATTTCCAAGTATGGCTTGAAAATACGAGTCATTAATTCCATAAATATAGAAGGAGCATTAGTCAACCCAAATAACATTACTACAAATTCAAAATGACCATACCTTGTACGAAAAGCCATTTTGGGAATATCACACTCCTTTAACCTCAATTGATGATAACCGGAATGGAGGTCAATTTTAAAAAAGTATCTTGGTCCTTGTAATTGATCAAACAAGTCATCTATCCTTGGAATTGCATACTTGTTCGTTATGGTGACCTTATTCAATTGTCGATAGTCTATACACATTCAGAGTGACCCATCTTTCTTCTTAAGAAACAACATGGGAGCACCCCATGGTGAAATACTTGATCTTATAAAACCCTTATCCAACAAATCCTTCAATTGTTCTTTCAACTCCTTAAATTCCATCGGAGCTATACAGTAAGGAAGAATAGAAATAGGTTGGGTATTGGGAAGCAGATGTATGTCAAAGTCAATTTCCCTTTTGGGAGGAATACCGAGCAAAACATCAAAAAACACATCAAAAAAATCATTAACTATAGAGACCAACTCAAGAGTAGGAGTTTTGGAATCAACATCCCTAACTCACATTATATGATAAATACACCTCTTGAAAATCATTTTTTGGGCCTTAATACATAAGATGAATAGACCCTTAACAACCGAATCATTACCCTTCTATTCAAGAATAGGCTCATTAGGAAAGTGAACCTTAACCACACGAGTCCTACAATATATAGATGTGTAAGTGGCATGTAACTAATCCATACCAAGAATAATATCAAAATCAGTCATGTCAAGTTCAATAATATCACATGGAATAACTCTATGCACGACCCACACAGGATAATTTTTATAAATTCTCTTGGCTAATATCGAATCACCAACGGGAGTATAAATCAAATAATGGTCTAATAATACTTCGTGGAACACATCAAATATCATAGAAATATAAGGAGTAATATAAGAAAAATTGGCACACAGATCAAGCAATGTATAAACATCAAAGTTAAAGACTCGTAACATACATGTGACCACATTGGGAGTCCCTCATACCCATATTTCCATGTCAATGATTTATGAACTCCAACACTTTAGCCTCCCTTAGCTCAACAGGGAAAAAGCTATCAAGGAAGGCAACTTTGAAAGCTTCTCATTCAATGGGACCTTTATCCATCCTCTCCAACTTCCATTGAGTGCACCAAACCTGACCAACACCCTTAAGTTAGTAAGCTGTCAACTATGATTTTTCCTCCAAAGTCACCCCCATAATACTCACTATCTTGTAGACCTCTTCAATGAGCTCTTGAAGATCCTCACCATGTTGTAAGCCATAAAATTCTGGAGGATTCATTCATCCAAAGTCCCTCACCCTTGATGCTAGAGTAGGAATATTGGGAGGAGCCGTAATCCCTTGGTTGGTCACCACTTGGGATAGCATACTAATGGTGGTTTGGAACTCCGCATTAGTCACTTGGTCCAATAGAGGACCATTGTCTGGAGGAGCCGGGGGAACTTGGGCTTCATTGGCATTATTTCCCCTTAGAAACGGTGGTCTTCTTGGAGTCATTCTTTTGAAAATCACAAAGAAAGACCATTAGGGAAAATAAGTTTATGGTAAACTCTATAGCACGACATAGATCATAAAAAAGTGAGAATTCCAAAAATGTCTCATAGCCTCCTATTCATAGATGTGGCGTGCTTCAAAACCAAGAATAAGACTATACTTGACGTGGTATGTTGGATACCCTAGGACACTTGAACCTTGTGCTCTGATACTAAGTTTATCACGACTCGACCTAGGGTCTAATCATAACATGGTGATTGAAACCTTGAAGGAATCGAACTAATCCTCTTGTTCATATCATAAGCATACAAAAGATAAAGTAAAAATGGAAACATCATAAGTGAATCTAAATTAAGAATGGACAATGAAGAATGTCATATGACAATATAGACTCAAAATATTTATTCAACTAGATGCCTTTATTCATGAACATGGACAGGGGATAAAACAGGTACGTAGCTCTCCCTCAATATGAAAAATAACCAAAGTCTAAAAAAAACAAGAAACAACAACTCATACTTGTCCTCGATTGATGAGGACGTACCAAGACTTCGCCTATGGATAGCTTACTAGCCACGTGGATTGATATGATTGTCAAACTTGACCCCTAAATTATGAGACAATGTGTAACATCCCTCAAAATGCTTATAAGTGCCTTAAGAATGCCTTGGGAATAGGCCGCTCAAGTAATGCATCATCCTTAATCTTTTTGGAAAATCTGAGTTTGGAATATCGATCAGTGGGTCAAAACCTATTGGAAAATAGTTTTGGTAGATTTTTAGGACTCGTAGATTGAAGGATAGATTTATCAAGAAACTGCACAAAATAAAAAGGTCCATGATAAGTCTGCATCGCAGACCTGACAAGGGTTTTGTAGCGGAGTTGGATTTTTAGTAAGGGCATTTTAGACTTTTCCTAAATTATTAGCTAATGAACCTAGACGTTTTTAGGACCTAATTCAACTCTATAAATAAACCTAAACCTCTAATTCTATTCATTCTTCTATAATTCACCTACTCAAATATTTCTCTCTACAAAAGACTCTCAAGGACTCCATTGATGACTTCAAGTAAATTCACTCAAGCTCTCCATCAAAACTCTCAAGTTTTTCCAAATTAATTAGTGCTCTCACGTAAGTTATGTGGGTATTGATTCATGATCCTTTCATCCATGAAGCCCAATCAATTTATCAAGTCTTCTATCAAATTAAAGTATAGTATTTTATGGGTTTTATGATCTCTATTCCAATTGCATGAATTTTGATTCAAAGAATGATTATGAGTCTATTTTGATATAAATTGATGATTATTGCATTAAATTGAAGAGTTTTTCCATGAATACTCCTATTTTGATTTCTTGGGTTTATGATGAAAAAAATGAGTAATTTCAATTATACTTCCTAATGATATTATCTATCTGAATTGTGTATGGGCTGAAAGAAAGTTTATGATCATGCATGTTTTCCAGTGAATTTCAAGATTTTCAAGTCAATTGATCATGCATTCATGTCTTACCCTAATTTCAAGTATAAGCTATGATCATGAAATTCTAAGTATAAATCATGTCTATGTATGAATGATTGTAATGATGAAAGGACAATTCTCATATTACAAGTATGTTATGAAAATGAGATACTCCATAATTTCAAACCTATGATCATTACTATAATATATAAAATTATGGCTTTTATGCTATGTATGTATTTCATGGGATTTGACTTAGCACCGAATGTGGACTTAAGATGGGCGCTTGAAATACGGGATCCTTATATAAACTCTCTTGCCTCATAACTATGTGCCACCGTAGGTTGCCTTCATGGCCTAGCTATTGGATCCACATATAGCATATGTATGACCTGCCTAGAGAGGTAGATTCTACCTTGGCAAGTATATTTTTCTTTTCTTCTTTATATGGGGAGAAAACGGAATTCCATGTTATACTCGCATGGTCTTATTGTCGGTTATGGTTCCTATCCCACTTAAGTATGATCTCTTAAGTATGCTACAATTTTAAATTATGTTTTTTTAAATGCTTGGTCAATATAATTTTCTCATGTTTTTACTTACCTCATCTTACCATGTGATTTACTTGACCATTGTATTCTATGATTTACGTTGCATGTCACACCCACATACTTAATACATTCCAACGTACTAATGCATACTTTTGCCAGCATTATCTCATAATGTAGGGGTTGAGGCTAAAGATCACACTCATCTACATAGCTAGTTAAACTTTCCTATCAAGCAATTGTAGTGAGTCCTCATTTATCAGGGACTAGTTATCGAGTTAGTCATTGTTTCAAAGAATTTTGCTATGTTTCATATTGAGGGTAATCTAGGGACATGTCTTATCCTCCACCCATATTCATAAGTAGAAGCATTTAGTTGGACAAATATTTTGAGTTTATGTTGTCATGTGCCGTTCTTAAATTTCTATTCATGATTTAGACTCTCTTCTGATGTTTTCTCTTTTTTTTACCTTATGTATGCTTATGATATGTACAAGAGGCTTGGTTAGAGCCCCTTTGGGAATTCAATCATCGTATTACGACTAGGCACTAGATTGGATCGTGACACAATGTGGGCAACAATATGCATTAGTATGTTTGAATGTATAAGTATGAGAGTATGAAATGCAACATGAATCATAAGATGCAATTATCAAGATTATACATTGTAAAAAGGTTAAGTAGAGTCATGAGAAATACCTTGATGATCAAAGCATTTAAAAGATATAGTTGAAGATCATAAAGTAGCATAATAGTCATAAACATATGTGGGATAGGAACCATAACCTACATTAAGACCATGCGAGCTCAACATTGAATCTCATTTTCTCCCTATACAATGAAGAAAAGGGGAATCTTCTTGCCAAGGTAGACTCTACTCCGCTAGGCAGGTCATGTACATACGCTATATGTGGATTCACTAGCTAAGCCATAAGGCCACCTATAGTGGCACGTAGTTTATAGGACTTGGAGATGCTACTAAGGCTTTAGGCCCCCCACCTCCAGTCCACTTGGAGCTAAGTCAAATTCTAAGTAATACATATATAGCAAAGTAATCATAGTTAACATATCATAGACAGGATCTTAGATTTGAAATTCATAAAGTAGATCAATTCATAACGTAAATGAAATGTGAGTATTTTCCTTCCACATTACAAATAATGCAGATATAATTCATATCATTAGGACTTAACTCACCACATAGGGACCTAAGTCACCTTTTCTATAATTTTCATGAAGAATGCATAATTTGAAACATACTCGTAAATCATACTTGATAGTAAGTTCATATAATGGAGGAGTAATTCATGCTTAGTTAAGAGGTTAAATCATAAATAAAATATAATTCATGGACTTGAAAGAGTAGTTGACGAGAAGTAAGGATCAACAAACCAAAGGAAAATAATTTTAACACATAAGTCGCATTTGGTGAATGTGTTTTATGGGAAATTGGGGAATGGGGCTATAGTGGCGCACCACACCAAGGTGTAAACCACTGGAACACTTTGCGGTCACTAAAGTGGTGCATCGCTCCAAGAGAAAAACTATAGAGACACATTTCTAGTGCGATAGTGGTGCGCCGCCCCAGCGTTCTCTCAGCAAATTTCTAGATTTTTCATTGTTTTTCATGATTTTCATCCCCTAAAATGAGATCCTAAGCCCTAATCAATAATAATATGAATATATAAGAAGAATATACCAATCCCAAGAAATTACCAATCAATTTATACCAAAAGTATATTTGAATTCACAAGATACATCATACCTCATGCAATTGAAGTTGAAATTAAGAAGATTCAAAGTTGTATTTGAAATTAATTTAATTTAAGAAATTCTTTGGGCTCCATGGGTGAAAGGTACCCATGGATGAATCCCACATATCTTGAATACAAATTATGAATAAAACTTAAAGAAGAACATGAAGATCAATGGAGAATTTAAGAAAATTCTTGTTAGGTCTTCAATGAAGGTTTAGAGAGCCCCTTAGTAGAGAGAATATTTTTAGGATGGGTGATTAGTGAATGAATGAGGAAAATTATGTGCTTTGGGGATTAAATAGACTATGAACCTAGACCAAAAATTGTCTAGATTCATTCCCCCTATAAAACTAGGGAAAATACTACTTTTCCCTTAATGTAAAATCTCCCTTAACCCACCAATGGATTCACCAAGGATAATTATTCATCTTATTATGTCATACTCTATATTTCTCATACCAGAGATATTACAACTATGGTCATTTTCAATTAGAGTCTATGAGATCAAGGTCATATCCAGTCAAAGATTATTATGCCAAGGTCTTTGTCGGTAATTGTTCATATGCATGATCATTGAGTGTGCATATACATATTCTACATATTTATGTTGATAGTTTGATGCCTATTTGTGACTTGTGAGTAATAGTACGACATATCTTGTGATATTGAGTTGTGTCATAAACCTTGTTGAACTGTTTAGTATGAACTGCTGGGTTGGGTTGATTTCTGTGCAGGTTGTAGTCTGGAGGTTCAGTTGGATTGGAAAGGAGTTCATGTATTAAATTAGACTTACTCAATTTTTCTATTTAGCTTGCTAGGTACCCTGTTGTTTGATACTCACCCTTTCTTCTACACTTGTGTAGGTTTCGAGCCTGGACTTTGATCACCGTCTCTTTCTGATCATTAAAACCTTTTGGAGTTTGAGAGAGGTAGCTATTGATATCCAACGAACTCTCGCACTCCCTGTATTTTTATGCTTTACTCTATTTGAGAGTTGAAGACATATTAAGACTTGTATTTCATTGAGTTTTGTTTTCTTTACATGTGACAACCAATGTTTAGGGGTCTTTAAGTTGAAAGACTTCCGCTTTTGGTTTATCATTAACTTATTTAGACTGTTTCTGCTTTATTTATCAAAATATTGGGTTTTAGGTTAACTTGTCTGGTGGGAAAGGACACATGCCATCACACTGGAAATTCGGTCATGACACAATGATAAATTCCCCGATCCTAGCCATGGTCTAATTTTTCTGATGAAAATAAAAACCACCATCTTAATCAATCCATCTACAAGAAATTGTAGACTGCTCCCATCAAGCCTTTTTGATGTTCCAAAGGGATTCTATCGATCAATTAAAAGTTTTTGGTTTGGCTTTGATTCTGTAGTTAATGATTTCAATGTTCTTTAGGATTTACCAAGTTTACATAGAAGATTGTGATGGGTACCATAAAGTGGGAGAGAAAAAAGATAAAATTTATGAATTGGGTATTGATATTTGGAGAGAATTAGATCAGTTGATAAATAATTTTCCAATTTATATTGGTCTACATTTTCCATATTTTATAAGGGAGCTTACCATTGGATTATAACTTCAGAACAAGATGAACACATAATTCATTGTTTTGATATATATGCACTAAAATCTTTCTCAGTGTGAAACCTTTGCTATTCATCAATTTTAAAATGGGAAACTTTATAGTCTCCTCAATTTGAATAAGTCTCTAAGATTGACTTGTTACCTCTTACTAAATCCAACAAAAGATTTTATGGAAATTTGGATAATGAAAGATTATAGTTTTTATGAGTCTTGGATTTAAAAAAATACACAATTAGAGGTATTCCTATTGAATTGCCATTCGTAGTATAGAAAGACAAATTATTGATTTTTTCAAAGCAACAATGGTTATTTAATGTCATGTGATCTTAATTTTGATGAAATTAAGGAGCTAAATATCCATTATTGTCTAAAAAGTATGAGAGCTATAATTTATAAGGAAAGCATGACTCCAATTTCAAGAGAAAGCCAAAGTAGTACACAAAAGCTTTTAGTGAAGGTATATGTTATACCCCGTACTTTTGTACCTTGAAAGGTTATTAAGCTTCTTAGAAGTCACCATGTGAGCCGGATAATCTATAATGCTACCAAACAACTCTAAGGAAGGGAGAATGTGACACCCCATAGTAGGAAAGATTGGAAATATGGTTAAAAGAATTCAAAAGAAGTTGGAGGCCAAGTAATGAGACGTAGGACTCGACTTACGTACGTAAGCTACCAACTTGAAAATATTATATTATTAAGCTACTTGAGTTCATACCAAGCTTACGTAGCAAGGATTACATAGGTTCATAAAGCAAGATGAGATTATGAACCCACGAGGAGGAAAAGAGAGTGAAACTTGGCATCATGACAGAGTGTCAAGTGGCAGAAGATGAAGCAAGGAGTGGACCCCACCTTCCACTTGGCATACCTGTAATGGAGGAGGATATGCGGTGTCCCAATGAGGGATTGACACGTGTCACCACTTAGGGCTTGACATGTGTCACCCCCTAAGGTAGCATATATATATATATATATATATATTATGATTCATTCTTATATACAACCAAATTCATTCTTTTCTCCAAGAAAATTCTAGAAAAATGGAGAAGAGAAACTCTAGCTAGAGAGGGAGAGAACCACGGTTTTGGAAGGAGAAAAAGGTAAGTTCTCTGACTTATTTCCGTGAATTAATTATATAGGGTATAACAAGAGGGTATGAAGATGTTTTTAATGTAAATTTATAGTTTCAATCAGCCCCAAAAGGATAGCAAACAGCCACAAAGTTTCAGCCGCGCTAGAAGAGCTTCTGAGGCGAGTTTTGGCGAGTTTTGGTGAGTTTCTGACAAGGTAAGGCTTTTCCATTTAGATTGGAGTTTATGATGTTGTTATGAGGTATATTACATGTATTAAATGAGGCTTGAAGTGGAAAAATAGCATAAGTATGCTTGATGTTAAAAACGAACTAAATTGAAGTCGTTAGAGTTAAATCGAAGTCGAGTAGTGTGTTGTGATTGTGGTGCTGCGGTTGCAGCTGGTTTGATTGCGTGTTACATGGATGAAAAGTATTCTAATAAGGGTGTGGGTGCTTCTGGTTGCATCCAAACGACCATGCATTTCGTATAGTTAAAGATTTTACGAAACAAAGGTTAAAAACTCTATTTTGATATCGTAGTTAAGCGAGTTGGTTCGAGTTTGTATTGTGTAAAGTTGAAGTGATTTACTAGTAAATATGCTGATGGTTTTTTTTTTTGGTATGGTTGTTGATATTTTGGCCAAGTTAAAATCTCGGGGATGTTGAAGTTATAGGGGAGATGCTGCCCAAATTTTGGTAACTTCGGAGCTAGTAATAAGCTAGTTAAGGGAAATAGATAAGGAAATAATTCCTATGGATACGTGGTTTTAGAGTTGGAAATTGGAAAGTGAAAGGTTATTAATCTTAGTATTACTCTCATGTTAAATAGGTTCAAAATACGACGAGGCGAACGTGGTTAAGAGTAATCCATAAGAGGTATGTGAAGCTACTTTCTTTCTCTTGGCATGTTTTTAGCATAGGTATGTAAAGCTACCCCTTCCTTCTCTTGGAATGTTTTGAGATAAGTATTACATGATGTAAGTTTTGGGGGTTATCCCATCCATAAATCTCCGAGCATGATTTATGACTCTTATCTACTTCCTAATGTTAGAACTTCCATAATAATGAAGCTATGGTTCTCAAGCCTTCTATATGATGGAGAGTAGTAAAAAATGTGAAGCTATCTTCCTTTCTTTGGCATGGTCTTTATGAAACAAATATATGATTTTTATATGCTTCCAAGTAAGTTCTATTCTTAGAGCCACTTGGATGGCCAATGCTTTAGATTTCCAAAGGTTCTATTTTGATGCAATCCATAGTAACATTCAAAAGGTACTTGATATGACGCTTGTATTGATTTTTGAATGATATCTTATTTTGATCATTCCATCGAGTCTCAAATATGATTTAATTACATTTAGTTTCTCATTACTCTACTCGTGGATGCCTCAATGCTTCCTTCACTGAGCCCGGTCTAGGAGATACATGATTGTGCGTACTTCTCTGACTTATTCGTCGTGCCCCGATGTGAGGGGGAAGGTACACCCTGTATATGGGATGTGGAGTTACATTGTGCCATGTACATATATGTTGATGTCTGATGATATGATATGATATGGCCATCTGATATGATATGATCTATTACGGAGATATTTCCTACTCTGGAATTATGCTGTGCTATGGCGCCGGTGATGGGATGGTGACCACATTTTGTTCACTACGTCCCGTAATGGGACCAGATATGACATATGTATTTTTGTATGCATTATCTGTGTTTGTGATAAGTATTTTGATATTCTGAATATTTCGCTCATTTTCTGCATATTATATTTGGGTTATTACTTTATTTGTTACAGTCCATGCTTTACATATTCAGTACATTTTCCATACTGACCCCCTCTCCTCGGGGCCTGCATTATATACCCGTAGGTACAGATATAATCTTATAGGTTTCTTCTTTTAAGATGTATTTACTTTCTCTCTCTTGATTCTATATTCAATGCTATCTATCAAATCTTTTACCTTCCTTATATCAAGGTAAAAAATTCTCTCTCTTCCCACTACCATTACTATTTCCATATATCACTTTTTCACTCATTCTAAATCATCTCTTCTATCTATGTAAAAGAAATTCATCCCTCTCTTTAGTCTTTTCAACTTACTTTGATATTTGTACAGTAACGTTTTCATTTCTCCATTGTTTTTTCTTTCAAATAATCATTCTCAAATTTTGATTTATCCATTGTTTTTGGTTTCTAGCTTATCATCATTCTCAGATTTTGATTTTTCCATTGATATTTCTATCAAGATCATCACCATTTTCAAATTTTGGTTTCTCATATGGGTTTATGAGAAAACATTCAATAGAATTGACACCTACTACTCTAGGCGTAATCAATCTAATAGATATTTTTGGCAGCCTTCCTATTGTATGTTCATGATCGAGTTTTGAATTACATGCATTCACTCCATCTCCAGACAATAAAGGTAAAAGAGATGATGTTGCCATTATTAAAGAAAATCTTAAATGTATTATCATTAGTCCGACAAAAAATAAGGTTAAATCTTTTAATGAAAAGTCTCAGAAGGGGAAGGAGAAGGTGGATCATTTAGGTTATTGAAAGAACTATCCACATGATAGTGATTTCGAGGATGAAATACCAATTTCTAAAAGATTTCGGCACAACAATTGTATTGACCCTCCAGGTCATTTTCTTTATTTTTCAATCTTTCTAGCATTTTGAGCTTTTCTATAGTGACCCAAGTCATTTATGACTTTCAGGCGCTAACAGTTCGGTCGCCTGGTTGTTCGTTTGGGTTTTGTGCCTAGTTCCTAGTTTGGGAGTTCTTAGAGGTTGAGCAATTGACTTCAGTCAAAAATCTAGGAAAATGATCTCTGAATTAAATTATGATGGTTCCATCTGCTCCAAAATAATGATTTTGGCTAGTAGCATGTTCAGCTGGAGTCCCGAGTCTTACTGTGCGAGTTTGAGCTATTGGGCATTTTAGCCATTAAGCCTTAGCCTATATTTGACTTTGGTCAACATTCTTGGTAACTGTGCTCGAATTAAAATTTTATCAGCGTGGTAAGCTTTGGAATGTTGAGTTTGGTTCAGAACAACTTTCATATTGTTCCTGAGGCTTCTGATCTCATTCAGAGCCTCCTTATGGATTTTGGCTTAAAAAGGTGCTTGGGTGTCGGATTCCTTTTTGTCGAGATGATCTTGGATGGAAATTTTGATTATATAATTGAGTCTTAAAACATCAAATTTAGTGGGGTAGCATAGTTTATTTGTGTGCATGGGGTTCTGAACGAATCCCAAGCATCCCATTGGAGAGTTGGAAAGTGGTCAAAACCAGTTAATATGCATCAATTAGTGCAGGACCATTTTGGTTTTCGCTTTTGCATCGCTGGGGCCGTGTTTGTGGATAGAACAGGCTTGGCCTCCAGGGTTGCATTCTTAGAGCCTCATTCTCGAAGCCCTGAGGGATTGGCTTTCGTGTTCGCGAAACCCTTGCTACGTTCGTGGAGTATTCCTACCAAAGTACACGCAAGTGCACGCGGTCTCACAAGTATTAAAGTGGCTCTTTTCAGAGCCAAATTATCGAACCTAAAGGAATATTATTAGGTAGTTTCTAACTTCCCATTGAACTAAATTACTCATGTATGTTGCCAAGAGTTGAGATTTGTTATGTCTAATTCGAACCTATTGAAAATAATATTAAAAGTGATTCAATGGTTATACTAAAGTTTAATCAAATTAAGAATGAATTCTAGGGTTGTAGCACGTATAGATTTCAGGCTTAATACTTGTTATTTCGGTATCTAGTGGGTCTTCTAATTACGTATTTACAGGGTTGACATTACAATCATGGTCTCCCGACCTATAATTGCCTACCGTTGTTGACATTCAAACTACATCATTGAGAGGGGATAAGCATAAACCAACAAAGGTGCATTAATCCTATCACCTTGTCCAGTGACCAAACATAGTCTATAGGTATGTGTCATGGACATCCTACACACGAATTATCCTAAGCAATTCTAGAATAAACATGTTCCCTATATTCTAATTTTCTATCCCTTATCTATCTTCCAAGTTCTTGGTAGACAATAAATGTATTTTAATGGTGATCAAGCATTAAAATATTAAAAGTAATAATATAGAAGTAATCATACACAAGACCCATTTTCAACCAAAGCAAATCATATTAAACCATAATATTGTGGCTACAACCCTAGAATAAGGGAATATAGCCACCCATAGTCTTAAATACAATCATTGCAATAATTAATGGCAATAAAAAGTAGACTAAAATTAAAGGGAAGGAGAAAAGTAACCCTACAGAAGTTATTCCTTCACTCCCGTTCATCAAAACTTTGAATAAAATCTGAATGAATAATAAAAGGTACAAGTGTACTATTTATAGCCTCAAAAAATGCAAAGATAAATTAACTGCACTAAAGTCTGCGATGCGGACTTGTTTCTTCACTGTGTAATTTCCCAATTTGCTCATTCTCAAAGAATTTCCTTCTAGCATCAGCTAGGTTCGTGATGCGGACGTGGCACAGACTCAACAATCTCGCCAAATAATTAATCCAAAAATCATGCATAAATTCCGGTAGAAAAATTAACGACATGGCTTCATAGCATAATTTTTTCACTTTCGTTCCCAAATTCATCTTCAAGTTTCACTTTCATCAAGATGCATTTTTTAAGGTGAATTTCTCTTTGTTTAGCCCTGAAAGTGTTTAAACATATTGGTTAGCTAAAATAACCCACAAATACTCTAAAAATGAACTAAACTTTAAGAATTCGTAAGAATTCGTTCTCAAATTTGACTACAAACATGGTGTTGTCTATTGGGCGCATAAATGCACCCAAAATCACCACCCACATTTATAGTTTTGTTCGTCCTCGAACTAACTTCCAATTATATATATGCAATATGTAACACAATGCACATAAGACAGTCCACCAAACCACAACAATTGCACAAATAGTTTACATTTCACAAGCAGGTTTAACTTTATTCGGGTGACTGATTAACTTTATTCGCGTGACTGACTAATCCAACACAACCTAACCTCAAGAGTTGACTCTATAATGAAGAAAACTCATATGATTTGTTAAGTTACAAATCATGTATAATTACCACTCCTTCATTAAACATGTGCCCTCACCAAGAAAGATTTACCCATAACCTCTCACAATTATATTTGATGCAAAACAATGGGTATTTAAGCAAAGTACGCTCACTCTCCCAAATGAAATCACAAGTTACTCAAGCTAAACCATAGGCTTTCCCTTAGTGTAATATGTAGCTCATTTAAGTTAGCTAAGAGTTAAGAATTACTTAGGACTTTTCGGGTAGTAATGTAGGTTAGGGGAAGGGTAGGTACTATTTTTGGGAATAAATATTGACTAGTTCCCAAGTGCTTTAATACAATACATCTTTTCATTTTAAGCACATTTTTCACAATTTCATTCTCACAATTTCTTTCTTTTGATGTTTACCCCTTTCTTTTTAAGCACTTCCTACTTGCGTTAGGCAATTCTTTTTATTTTTATTTTTCTTCTTTCAACCATACCATGGTTTTATTTATTTCCACACATTTTTTCTTTTCATTTTTTTCACTCCCCAATAACAAGAATTCATCTCTCACGCACCAATGTTTATTCACTTGGTCTCACACGTTTGTGACTTCCCTATAATTTCACTTTCTGTTTCCAAAGCACTTGGGCTTTTTGGATCAAATTCAAAGTCTCAAGAAAAAATGGGAATGAGCTTCAAACAAGGCTACCAAAGAAATAAGTCAAAGGCTCAAAAGGGGTTAACTACAGATTTACATGAAGGTGGTGTAGAATGAGACTACCAAGGAAATACCTAGATCCTTTCCCTAAACTATAAACTCCCTTTGTTTTTGCTACACACACGCTGAGAAAATTCTTGCAATGGAGAAACAACAAGGATTACACAATCAACATCACACACATGCCACTTGCTCAATTCAAGAATGAAAACTCTTATGAAATTTCAACCTAACATTCACATAAATTCAAAATTAATCTTGCATACTCAAAGTCTAACAAAAGATCTTTAGGTGTCTCAACTTAGCCAGTACCATCAGTTACATGCTTTTCAACCACTTCATTTTCTACTTTTGTAATCATATATGTTAGCAAAACATCTTACATACATATTACAAAATGATGACGAATTCCCTTAGGACAGTCGTCATCCATCCATCATGAGGAAACATCACTCAATGAATTCTACTTCCTTTTATGACACTTTAATTTTTTTATACGGTTCAAAGGGACTATCCAAAGCCAAAGAACCAAAAACAAATGTCATAAAACCTAAAACAAATAGACCAAACAAAACAACTCAAATAAGATAGAATATTTACAAAAGTAAACATGCCCCCACCCTACACTTAAAACATAAGCACTGTTCTCAGTGAAATACAATAGAAGCAGAAATAAAGTGTGAAGTGAGAGACTGCTCTATTTACTCATTTATACCCTCAACATCAGCTGGATACTCAAGGTCCAAGGGTGGAACCTCCTCTTCTTCGAAGTCTGACTCCACATCCGAATTGAACCTCCTCTTGTCCTCATCAATGGAAACATCATCATAAATTAGCTCAAAAAAGTCGGGATCTATGCCAAGTGCAGCTTTAACATGGTCATTTAGAGGGTATTTGTTTTCCACCTCATGTAGTTCAGCCTCAATGGATGGGTGGTAGCCGGTGTCGGAGCATCTCCAAACTATACATGCGAGCCATGACCATCTCATCATGCTTATCCCTCTCATTTAAAATGACGGTGGGCCCATAAGTAGTTGTTGTCCCCTTAGTCTTTGTGACATTATAAATTTCAACAGTGAGGGGCACCATATAGTGAAAGGGCTCTTCGGTACCCCTGCTCGTTAGCACAAGAGCATAATTAAGCCTCCAAAGGCAAATCCCTTGCCTCTGTGCACACTAGATTTCCGAATGGTGGACTTTATGATACGCCCACATTAATCTCCATTCCCTTCATAAGGGCGTACACCAGGCAGACCATGTCTTGTGTAACCTCAGTAAAGTGTAGTCTGGGATGAGGCTGTGTATAAAAATATTCACCCAGATGCGAGCCTTCCTATTCGTATGTGCATAAGGGTAGGATAGATGGAAACCTTTGTGCCCGTGGCAAACCTATTAATCAATTGATCTAGGCGCATATAAAGTTTGTCGAATGTCCTGGTACGTAGGGCGAATGTTTAGCTCTGTTAAAGTTGAAAGAGGCATCTCTACAGCCCCTAAAAGCTCATTGATCAGCATAAGAGATAGTAGGACATCCACTCCCCACACATTAACATAGTGGGTACGAGTATTCGATAGGTAGTTTATGTAGAAATCCCTCACCATGTACAGGTTGCATAGCTGCGGTTCTGTAAATATAAAGTTCATATTGAGATTCATCAGTCTCTTTATGATCTGAGGGAATTCTTTGGCTAGGCGCGCGTCATCAATAGGCATGTCTGAGAAGTACCTGGACTCAACAAGTCTTTTATACCAATTTTTACCCCCCTTATGTATTGCCTTCAGGCCAAATCTATGGGTTTGTCCACGTGGAACAATAGGAATAGGTGGTAGGAGGGAACATATCTATCCCTTTTACGGCTACTTGTGGACGGTTTCTTCCATTGTCTACAGCTTGATGACATGATAACCTATGGTTAACACAAAACAACATATAAGCCTTTTCAAATACGGATTCAAAACACAAGTCAAACAGTACCAAACAACTACCCCACACTTAAATGCTATCATCAAATGCATTTCAATATATGGTACTCAGACTTCTCCTAGTTTAATAATTTGGTCACACATGGAGTCTAAAACATGAAGAACTAGCACAATAAGAGATTATATACATTCTGCATTCACAAATTCAAGGCCTAACTAATCTCACATGCTACTCAAGAATTTACATGGTTATTTAATTAAGTACAATTCCAACAATTTCCCGAATTTTAAACATACATGTAACCAAAGATATCACAATATAAGCATAATCCTCACATATTTGTCATTCTACGTGCTTACTACTCAAGAATTCACAACACATGTTCATAAATCTTCAACCTAAACCCTTTCTTCATAGGTTGCAACCTAGGGTTTTAGTTCAAGACTTTATCCAATAGAATCACCAATAAAAAAATTAATTTTATAGCAAAATCTTCCTACCTATAACAATTAACAACCAATAATAAACCAAAAATAAGATGAATTTCAAAATTTGTGACCCAAAAGCATACCCAAAACAATTTTCATGTTCCAAATTAAAGAAAAGCTGAAGAACACATACCTTACTGCTTGGAAAAGAAGATAATATAAGAAAAATCAATTGAATTCCAAGAAAGCATCGCGGATTTGAGAATAAAAAAAGAGTTGGGGAGTTGGGGAGAGGGAAATTTTGAATTCTTTGGGAGGATAATTGGGGTTATGGGTCGGATTTGGGGTTAAAAAGAGATTAGAGTCGGGTATTTTATTGAAAAATAGGTAAAACCCATCTTTTAAATCAAACTGTCTTGAAAAATGCCCAAAGTCCACGATGCAGAGATGTCGTTGACTCCACTATTTCATGCGCCCAATTTTTATAAAATTAATTTGAGCCTTAGTTTTGCCAGGTCCGTGCGGACCTGGAGCGCACTTTACTTGGGCCAAATATTTAACTCAAAGTAAGAAAACTTACCTGGGAAAATTTTGTGCATGGTGGGAGTGGGTCCGCGATGCAGACTTATCGAGGACTCCACTGTTCATTAGTGTTCTATATTCTTCTTTATTTGATTTTCAATTATAATTTATCTTAAGACTAAATATACAAGAAAATAAAATATAATTGAAACAATCCATAAAACACAAATTTACAATAGGAAATCTTACACCACCCCATTAGTTGCCTCTCGTGTAGCCCTCATTTATTGTCGCAACATGACTTTGCTCCTTTGTTATTCATTCTCAAGCTCTATTTGTTCCTCTTCACAATCCATATCTTTTCTGAAATAGTGTTTCACTCATTGTCTATTTACCACAAATGTGGTCCTTTTTTCAGTGTTCTATAATTCTACGACTCCATGCACTGACATTCACACCGCCTCAAAGGTCCCACTCTACTTAGATATGAACTTTCCTAGAAAGAGACGCAAATGTGCGTTTAAGAGGAGTACCTTTCGTTCGGGCTCAAATATGCGAACAACAATCTGTTTATCATGCCATCTTTTTTTCTTTTCCTTGTAGAGTTTGGCATTCTCATAGGCGTGGAGCCTAAATTCTCCTAACTCATGTAGCTGATTCATACGCTTTCTTGTTGCTAGCTCTAAATCTAGATTTAACTTCATTATAGACTAGTAGGCTTGATGCTCTGCTCAACAGGCAAGTGACATGCTTTGAAAAATACCATATGATATGGTTAGGTTCCAATAGGTATCTCATACGTAGTCCAGTAAGCACAAAGAGCTTCATCCAGCTTAATGGACCAATCTTTCCTCATGGCATTCATAGTCTTCTAGAAGATTTGCTTTACCTCTCGATTAGATACTTCTACCTACCTACTTGATTGGGGTGATACGCTGTCACCACCTTGTACCTGACACCAAACTTAGCTAATAAATTTTTTATAGTCTGATTAATAAAATGCTTTCCTCCATCACTGATGATGGCTCTTAGAGTGCCGAACATTGTGAAGATATGCTTCTTGAGAAAGTGACTTAACACATTGGAATCATTGGCTAGTAAGGCGATGGATTCTAACCATTTGGACATGTAGTCTACCGCCATAAGGATGTACTAATTTCCATATGAAGGTGGGAAGGGACCTACGAAGTACATGCCCCACACATCAAAGATCTCTACCTCTAAGATATTTTTAATGGCATTTCATGGCATTTGGATTTTGTACTCATCTTTTGACATTGATCACAGATCTTGACACAACCTGTCGCATCCTTAAATAAAATGGGACAAATGAAACTAGATTAGAGTATCTTATGAGCAGTACGCTCACCTCCATGATGGCCTCCATAAGAAGATGATTGTCAACTTTATACAACTTGGTGCACTTCAGTTTCAGGCACACACTTTCTAATCATTATGTCTACACCATGTTTGAAAAGGTATGACTCATCCCTTACGTACAACGTTTTCTCGTACATCAACCTCTTCTTTTGTTGGGAGGTTACACCTAAGGAAAAACTCCACTCACGATGTAGTTTACGATATCATCATACTATGATAACTTAATCACTTCCAAAGCTAACAGCTACTCATCTAGAAATTCTTCTTTTATTTGCATTTGTTTACCCACATTTAATAAGTCCTCCAATCTGGACAAATAGTCAGCAAATTGATTATCATAGCCTTTTTGATTCTTGATTTATATATCAAAAGTCTTGCAATAGAAGGATTCATTTGATAAGCCTTGGCTTGGCATCCTTCTTACTGAATAATTACCCCGAGAGTTGCATGGTCAGTATAAACAATAACCTTTGTACCTACTAGGTATGAGCAAAATTTATCAAATGCATAGATCAGTGCAAGCATCTCTTTTTATGTGAAAGTGTAATTTGCTTGGGCTGAATCGAGAGTCTTACGGGTATAGTAGATAGAGTGTAAGATATTCTCCTTTCTTTGCCCTAGAACAGCTTCTACTGCTATGTCACTAGCATCAGACATAAGCTGAAAAGGTAACTACCAGTCACGAGCTATCAATATTAGGGCTTCAGTCGGCCATGTCCTTAGGAGCTCAAATGAATGCAAACACTTTTCATCAAACAAAAACTTTACCTCTTTTTCTAATAAGCTGCACATGGGTATGGCAATCATGATAAACCTCCGATAAAAACCAACATGTCCCAAGAAGCTGTGAACACCCTTAACTAAAATTCGATGAGGTAGCTTTTCAATCAGTTCAATTTTTGCTTTATCTACCTCTAGCCCCTCTTTGGATACTTCGTGGCCTAACACAATCCCCTCATTTACCAGAAAATGATATTTTTCCCAGTTTAGGACAATATTGATCTCCTCACATCTTTCTAAGACTTTGTCCAAGTTTTGTTGACAAAGATCAAAAGTCTCCCTAAAGACTTAGAAATCATCTATAAAGAATTCTACAAAATCGTCCACCATATCGTGGAATATTTCCATCATGCATCTTTGGAATGTGGCAGGAGAATTGCATAACATAAATGGCATACGCTTGAAGGCATATATCTTGTAAGGGCATGTAAAAATAGTCTTTTCTTGGTCTTCTAGCATGATGGTGATCTAGTTATAGCCGGAATACCCATCCAGGAAGCAATAGTATTCTTGTCCAATGAACTTATCTAACATCTAATTAATGAATGGGACTGGGTAGTGGTGTTTTCTTATGGCATCATTCAACTTTGTATAGTCCATGCAAATGCGCCATCTAGTGACTGTTCTAGTAGGGATTAACTCATTTTTTTTCATTTGTTATTATGGTTATCCCATCCTTCTTTGGCACACACTAACTGGGCTTACCCTCTTACTATCTAAAATAGGGTATATAATTTCTGCATCTAACCACTTCATTATCTCTTTTTTAACTACATCCTTCATGACAGGATTTAGTCTGCATTGTGGTTATGCACTTGACTTATGCCAGTCTTCCATGAAGATCATGTTCATGCATAAAGCTGGGTTAATCCAATGTAGATCATCCAACTTTCATCCTATTTTTTTCCAATGCCTTTTAGCACCTTTAGAGCTGTTATATCCTGCACATAAGACAAAGAAAAAGAAAGGATCACATGTAAAGTATCATTACTACCAAGAAAAACATACCTGAGATGGGCTGGAAGCGGCTTCAACTCCAATTTAGGAGCTTTATCTAAGGATGGTTTGGGTGAAAAGCCCAATACTCTATCTAAAGATTCCATATTTTTCTTCCACATACTTACGTTTGGAAAGTACAAAACACTGGCTAGCTCATTTTCTTCTGTGTCAACTTCAATATCTGGACCCACTAATAGTTTTTCCAAGGGGTCTTTTGATAATACACACTGACCTACCACTTCCTCATCAATTACAGTTATTGTGGATAACTTATCATAAACTGCGGGAAATTTCAATGCTTGATATACATCAAATACCTCGACAATGTCATGTGCTCTCATGGCTCATCTACTTGCAGCTATATCAATTAATGCTCCACATGTCGCTAAGAATGGTCATCTCAGATAAAAGGGACTTCAGGGTCAAGCTCAAAATCTAGAACAACAAAGTCCATAGGGAAAATAAGGGATCCCACTTATACTAACACATCCTCAATGATACCATCTGGCCTAGCCACAGACGATCAAACAATTGCAAACAATTTGATCAGTTTAGGTTCTCCCAGGCTTAATTTTATAAGCATATCTGGAAATCAATTTTATACTTGCATCGAAATCAAAGAGACCTCTAGCATTGCTGCACTTATCAATGGTTACCTGCACTGTGAAACTCCCCGGATCTTTTTGCTTAGCTGGGAGCTTGACTTTGTTCAAAATTCTTGAACTACACTCTTCAATGAGTATTATCGTGTCATATTTTATTAACTTACTCTTGTTAGCCACTATGTATTTGATATACTTAACATATTTTGGAATGCCCTAAAAAATATCAATTAAAGTTAAGTTAATTTGTACCTGTTTCAACAAGTCTATGAACTTCTCAAAACAGTCATCCTCTTTCTTTTTGAACTTTTGTGGAAATTGAGGAGGTGGTTTTGCTTTTGGTTCCTGGTCAACTTTTGGAAAGCCAATTTCACCTGCTTCAAGACGTTTCTTTACCTTTACCCTAACTAACGTTGCTTTGCGAGGCTAATTTAACAAATGGGCGACCACTTCTGGTGCTCATAGCATTTACTTCTTGGGGTTCGGGTCAGTGTTACCTAGTAGATCACCTTGCCAGCGAGAGTTTTAAACACTAGATAACTATCCAACCTGGTTCTCTAAATTTTGAGTTGTGATCTGGTATTAACGAACCTCAATGATTAACTTAGCTTGGTCAGCCACGAGTTGTTTAAATATATCTTCTACACTCCTATTTTCTGAACTTCCTAGTTGTTGGCTACCCTAACCTTATTGATTATAATGATTTCCTCCACTTTGTGGTCTGTACTAAGTTTACCCTTGGTGCTGATTTCCACCCCAAGAGAAATTTAGGTGGTTCCTCCTATTGGGGTTGTAAGTGTTACCATAGATTTGATGGCGTCCACCTCTTTGTGGATTACTTACAAAATTTACCGATTTCGGATTTGCTCTAAAATATTCAGACATATACTCACTGCTACCACACACCTCTCACCATGTTGTATGTTGTTGTACTATAATTACTAGAGCATGTTATTTCCCTAATGCTAAGCTATTCAACTACGTGTTTATCATATTATACATTGCTGCAATCTGGGCTGTTAATGTTGTCACTGCATCAAATTCAAGCATACTAGTCTATTTTTGAACCACGGGCCTAGAGCTCCCTCCATTCCACTTAGGATTTCCCTAAGATATATGGTTGATCAGGGCATAGAGCTCATCAAAAGGTCTTCTCCAAACCCTATCCACCTGTAGTGGAGTCAAGAAGAATTTTGGTGTTGGGTTCCAACCCTTTAATGAAGGTATGGATCAACACCTCATTAGCTTGATGAAGGTGAGGAAAACTAATAAGTAAGATTTAAACCTATCCCGAGATTGGTATAAATTCTCTCCATCCTTTTGTTTAAAACTCAAGATTTCATTGCTTAGCTTTGTTGTCTTCCCTGATGGTAAGAATCTAATCACAAAACTTGTGGGCTAAATCATCCCAACTAGTGATTGAGTTTGGTGGCTCCGTCTTCAGCTACCTCCTTGCTTTCCTCAATAGAGAAAAAGGAAAGAAAGTTAGTCTTACATAGTCCGATGATAGTCCAGTTGGTGTATAGGTGTCACTGATCTCTAAGAAATTTTGTAAGTGAACTTATGGATCCTCATGTGGCAATATAGTGAACTGACCATTAGTGTGCAAGAGTTGCACTATATTCTGCTTTAGTTAGAATCTACCTCCAACAAGTGATTTCTGGATGTTATTGGTAACATTTGTAGTTTTGAGGGATTACCACATCCCTAACAATTCTCACTGTCATATTTGCAGGTTCTCCAGATTGACTTGTGGTACCGGATATTGAGCAATCTCTTTTTTCCTTTGTTGATGTAAAAATCTCTCGAGCTCAACTAGCAGCTCTATAATTTCTCCACTCCTTCTAGTGTTCTTGTTTAAGGATACCTGCAAGAAATCATAGCTAAGATCAAGTTGTTAAGTATACCATAAATAACAAAGAAACATTGAAAAGAAACTATTGCCAAATTTAAAGTCCTCGGCAACGGCGCTAAAACCTTGTTGCTACCAAAGCACACACAAGTGCATGCGGTCTCACATGTAGTAAGTGGCTCTTTCCAAAGCTGGATTATCAAACCCAAAGGACTTTAATTAGGTACTTGCTAACCTCACAATGAACTAAATTACTCGTGTATGTTGCAAAGAGTTTAGTTTGTTATGACTAATTTGAACTTATTGAAAATAATATTAAATGTGATTCAATAATTTTACAGAAATTTAATCAAATTAAGAATGACTTCCAAGGTTGTAGCACGTATAGATTTCAAGATTAATACTCTTACTTTAGTAGCCAATGGGTCTTCTAATTACTGATTTACAGGGTTGATATTACAATCATGGTCTCTCGACTTCTAATTGCGTACCTTTGTTTACAATCTAACTACATCATTAAGAGGGAATTAGTATAAACCAACAAAGAAGCATTAATCCTAGCATCATGTATAGTAGCCAAACATGGTGTATAGGTATGTGTCACGGATATCTTATACACAAATTATCCTTGGCAATTCTAGAACAAACATGTTCCCTATATTCTAATATTTTATCCCCTATCCGTCTTTCAATTTCTAGGTAGAGAACTAATGTATTTTAATGGTGATCAAGCATTAAAATAGTAGAAGCAATAATATAGGAGTAATCATACACAAGAACCCATTTTCAACCAAAGCAAATCATATTAAACCATAATCTTATGGCTGCAACCCTAGAATAAGGGAATTTAGGCACTCATAGTCATGAATACAATCATATAAAGAGTTAATGGCTTTAAAAAGTAGACTAAAATGAAAGAGAAGGAAAAAAGTAACCATAGAGAAGGTTTCCTTTGCTCTCGTTCGTCAAAACTTTAAATTAAAACTGAATGAATAATAAAAAGTACAAGTGTTCTATTTATGGCCTCGAAAAATGCAAAGATAAATTATATACACTGAAGTCCATGATGCAGACTTGTTTCTTCATTTTGTAATTTCCCATTTTGTTATTTCTCAGCAAATTTTCTTCTAGGATCAGCCAGGTCTGTAATATAGACCCGACGTGGAGTCAATTATCTCGCCAAATATTGAATCCAAAAATCATGCCTAAATTCCTGTAGAAAAATCCACATGGAGGTGTTCTTTCATAGCATAATTTCTTCACTTTCATTCCCAATTTCATCTTTATGCTTCACTTTCATCAAGATGCCCTTTATAAAGGTTCATTTCTCTTCATTTATCCCTGAAGGTGTCTAATCATAATGGTTAGCTAAAATAACATGCAAATACACTAAAAATCAAGTAAACTTTAAGAAATCATTCTCAAACTTGACTACAAAATGGTGTGGGTTCGTAGAATTTTTTTTAGAGAAGTGCAGGGAGTTATGTGTTGAGGTAGTTTTGCATTATAGCTGATATCATGTCTCTTTAATGATGATTAAATATAGAAAATATTGCATGAGCTGATTTTGTTAGTTTTGAGCATCGAATAATATTGTATCTATGAACATAAGTTCAGTAAACTCAAATAAACCTTTCTATTGAGTCAATTTCTAGATTGTCGGTGTGGGTTCCACAATTCCATTTTAGACATAATTTTAGATTCATCTCCAAAAAAATTGAATTGGTGTCAAAATGTTTGTATTGATATTGTGATCAATATTTTATTAGAATGGTGGCAATTAGAGGTGATTCGGAGGTGGAAAGTGTCAAATTGATGGATTCAATATTCGCGTAATCGACTTCAAAGTAGGTTACCCACTTTGAATGAGGTTTATTAGATATTGGATGTGATTTGGGTTGGTATTTTCCAAGATTAGCGTTCTTCTCCTCCTATTCCATTTTCTTGATTCCTAATTGAAACTTAGACTAGAATAGACCCATGAAACCCTTAGTTAAGGCTATAGGTCTCATTTCTGGTATTGCCTTAGCATTGTTACTTTTTTAGGATTTATATTAATGGACCTAGGTTAGGTTTTAGCCTTAGATGCTTTATCATGATATGTACCTCCCTTATAGCTTGGCGTAGCTTTCCGGTGGGGCTTTGTTATGGATGGTGTACATTTATGCTAGTGCCTGAGACCTCACTGGCTCATCGTAGCCTTATGTATGGCTTAGTTGTACTCGTTGGAAGGTGAGGTGTCATATATTGGGGTAAGGCGTCGATCCTAGAGATTTTTTCTCCCTCTATCTAATTTTGAGTCATTTCCCGATTACTACACTACCTATTTAGCTGTAGGCTTGTCATGACCTTATGTTTATTATCTTTTATTGGGCCCAAGGCCGTATTTGATGAGCTATTTGATTCTAGGTTAGTTCTTTTGCCCTGATAGTATGGTATGACTAGATGTTACTTTTCAAATTATGTGTGTGTCTTGTTGGATGCTGGTGATAGTATGTTTATATTTTCACATGTTTTGTGGTACGATCTTGGTGCCTTCATGAACTTTTACTATATTTTCAAAATTGGTTTATAATGGGAGTCATACTACCTAGATCATTTGGACAATGGTTTTGAGACTTATGAGGCATCAAGGACGTACTCTTTTTATAAGGATAGTATTAGAGGCAACAAGGATATTCTAAGTTTTTATTGATATCTAGTGCGACGTCGCCTTTTTTTACATTAACTTAGCTTTTCACTCTCCCATACCACTACGTAGATTCTATATATTTATGTAAGACCTACTTTTGGCCCAGGTAGTGTATATGGCCTTGTCGGGTCCCCTATGGTCCCTTTTGGCCGGTGCACCACTGAATGGGATGAGGGAGCTACATGAGTCCCACTTGGCAGGCCGAGGGTCGGGGTCGGTGTATACACCTTTTATGGATGATCTCTGTGAGCCACTTATGATGTTACTGGTTTATACTAAAAACTTGTATTCATTATCATCGCCTATCACCAGTATATTTGTTTGTTGTTTGGTCACATAGTTTTATGGAGGCCAGGGGTATATTTTTCACTATTTATACCTTTTGGGGGTATGGACATCTGGATGGTTATTACTTGATTATACTTGTTCTTATCCATTATTGTATATGTAGTTGGTTAAAGGGGATCTAGTCCAGATTTGTAGATTGGTACTTCCGGGTAGGCCGAGTTGGATTAGTCCCTGGGTGATTATGTGATAAGCAGTGGTAGTCAATATCCTATTCTTGATTAGTTGACCCTATAGTGTCTACTTATTGTAATTAGGTTGTTGGCTGGTGCTTCCAGGTGAGTTCCTTGACTCTGGTTCTGTTTTCTATGCATTTTGTCTCCTTACTCTTATTTCCTTCCTTACCTTGTGTTAGCTCCTATTTGATTATTTGCACTATACTTACCTAGCTTTCATGTTATTTACACTTTCCTTATTTGTGAAGATCAGTCAGCGTATACCTAATAAGTACCATTTATTTGTTACTCATTTTGTATTTTTGCACCGTGCAGATCATAGTATGGGTTATCGTCGGTGATTTGGACTATTGTGGAACAGCTTGGATTTGGAGATTTTGGTGAGCTCCTAGTGTTTGGAGTTGCTAATTTCCATCTACTTTGTCTAAGATAGTCTTTATTTTCTTTTGAAGACTGTCTATACCTATATTTGGATTGTAAAGACTTTGTACTCTTATTTTGATTTAGATGCTCAATTATTGATTGATGCCAGATCTTTGGGATGATTATTGTGTATACTTATGTTTATTTCTCTTTCTTTCCATTATTATCGTTTCCCTCTTCATATGTTTCTCTTCCATGTTAGCTTGTTGTTTCTAGTTTTGGGATAAAGGTTAGTCTTACCTACTGGTGGGTTATAGTAGGTGCCATCATAATCTGAGAAATTGGGTAATGAGAAGTTGGTATCAAAGCTCTAGGTTAACCAGCATCATTTGTATTAGGGCAATGACTAGTAGAGTCCTGCAGATCAGTGTAGAGACGTCTGTATCCTATCTTCAGAAGGCTATAGGGTATTCTTAGGATATTATGTTCATTAACTCTTTATCTTGTGTTTTTCTTTGATTAACCTTTAAAACTTATCCTTCGAAATCTACTCTTTTTTAGATGGACAACACCAGGTTCAGGTGGACACAGGCAGAGCATCAATAGGTTCTACTAGAGTTTTGGTGGATGGTTCAAAAGCTAGAGATAGGTTGATGGTTCCCTAGCAGGGTTCATCAGTTGCACTGGAGTACGTCATAGGATTTCTCAAGTGGGAGGCGCATAACCCCAAAACATTCCCTATGGATCGAGATATGAGTGTGGAATTCATTGAGGGATTGTCCTTGCCATTTTGTCTAGCATCAGAGCACTTGATAAAGGATGGGTCTACCTTTCCCTAGGTTGTTAGTCATGTGAGGTCCATAGAGCAAGCATTCCTTGAGGCTTATAGAGATAGTGGTAAGAGTAATCACTATTAACTCAATGGTGACAACATGCAACTTCAAGGTGTGTATTAGTTCGATAATAGTTATATTTCTTCTCGACCCACTAGGCCTATAGTGGTAACACCTTAGATTCTAGGAGGTTGCGAGGTGGGTCATGAAGCCTATATCGGATAGAGTTCAGGTTAGAATTCTTAGGGTGAGCACATTAGGCCTTCAAGTGTTGGATCTCATCCTATTCCAGCTGGGTCCTTTCAATGGGTTGATTTTGGTGATGGTTTCTATGAGTGTGGTGAGGTAGGCCATTAGGTAGTGTCGCAGGACCTCGGTGCAGTTAGTTAGAGGGAGGGAATCTTATGATGACCCCACTAAAGGTTACAATAGGGTCAGTCTATTCAGACTATTAAGGCGGCATTGCATGCTTCTAGGGGTAGCCAGCACTGTTAGGGTGGTCATAAAATAGGCCAATATTCGAGAGGTTTAGCTTTAGGTTCAGCAAGTCGTGGTGGCTGTCTTCTAACTAGTCATTCTTCTCAAGGCTTTATGATTGTAGAGTGTTCAATCACTGGTCCAGGGAGTACCCCTGGTAGAAGTTGATTATTCAGACATTGTAAAAAATTATACTCCCCAGAATAGAGTTGTCGGGCCTTGCATTATCTGTGGAGAGCTTGGCCATTAATTTAAAAAATATCCCTAGCGTAGGACTAGTGAGTAGTTTTCTTAGCCAGGTCAATATTGTGGGTCTATAGTGCATCCATTCATAGGTTGTACTTTATGCGTTGAATTCGAGGTTAGTCAAGATCCATTTTATATTCTTATAGGCCAGATAGAGGCCGAGGGTCCATATATCAATTATATTTGGGTGAATTTGTTATTTTGTTATTCATTACCTATATTGTGTGATTTTGGAGTTTTCATACCCATACATGCCTAGTTGAATTCTTATTTATCATATGACAATCATCGTAGCGTTACTTGGACTTATGTACTTATGCTTCAGTGTTGTAGTTGATTTCTTTTTGTATTGGATCAACTAGGTTGAGTTTCTGTGTTCAGTAGTAGTGGTTGAGAAACCCCTCATGACTTTGCCTTGGTGGTTTGATATGAGTTTGTGGCTGGACTAGTTAGCTATTATTTTTGTCTCCCTTACCAGTTGTTGTTGTTGTGGTGCCGATCCTTGTTAGATATGGGGGTAGACCAAATTTGTTAGTTCTGGGAGTTGTGGTGCTGGTGGATCTAGTTGGCTTAAAAGGTCTCCTTAGTTGCGTGTTGTCCTATGGGGTTAGTCGTTGAATGGATTTTCTTATTATTGTGCTTAACTAGCTCTACTTTGATTAGTTATTCTCTTCTGCCATTTTGGGTTTTCTTGTCTTAGACGGCTATCTTCGTTGCTTGGCATTGTTTGGTTTAGTATTTAGGCTGCAAATTTGAGACTTGCTCTCTTTTTCCTACCTAGTTGATTCTTTTATGGAAGTCTTGGTGTTTGGGTTTAGTGGTAGGTGGGAGATTTGTGGTTGTTGGAGTTGTGAGTAAGCTAGTGTAGACTTCTATGGTATGAAAATCCTAATTGACCATCTCTTCCCTTTTGCCTTAGTTATATTCTCAGATGTGAAGTGGTGGTTCGTTCATTTAATTTTTTGAAACCGTCTCTTTTGAGGGTTTTGGTGCTGATTATGGCTAGTTGAGAATTTTGAAGAGTGATCTCCCTTTTTGCCTTGTTACTGTATTTATTGGTTCTCTGTCGTTGTGTTAGTAGCTCTCGAGGCTTTGTTTCCAGTTAGAGTCAGAGCAGTGGTGTTCATTGTTGGCTTCAAATATAGCATAAGCTACAAGATGGGAAATTGGTTAGAAATTTCATCTAAATGATGGGGTCAGAGTAATTCGTGGAATCCATGATTTTGAATTTGCTTAGGATGCGAGGTTCTCTTTTGGCATATTCGATAAATTGCAGTGTTTGTGAGTTGGAGTTGGTTCCCTTGGACCATTACCTACCGGTTGTTAATAGTTGTGCACCGCCTACTGTTTTGATGTCCCTAAGACTAAGATGGTTGGCTTAGATTTGAGGTGGCAGAGTAGTTTATGGGCACATAGTGCTAGTTTTTTGAAAGTTCCTATGGTAGGAGTAAGTCGCTAGGGCTGGGCTCAGTGCGGCCTTTTCATTCATAGGATAATCTTTCTTTAGAGTGACTGGTCAGTTTCAAAAGGTGAGTTTAGTTTAGATTGTTGGTTTTTGAAGTAGAGATGGGAATTTTGGGCTTTGCCCTGGGTTGGTTTCCTTGCTCTAGTTGTTATCATCCCTAGAGGTTCAGTTGAAGTATGTGACTCCTTTGACATTTATATTGTATGGATCTGTAAGAAAGTTTTGGATGGAGGTATTCAGGATAGCTAAGGACCGGCAGAACGCCCCTGGTGGCTATAAGGAGATGGATTTGAAGCACAAGGCAAATATTTTGAATTATAAGTAAACTTGCATCTGCCATGGTCTTGTGTCTTTCTATTTAGTGGTTTTGGTGTAGTTTTGACTTCCTTAGAAGAATATGGTGTTTTTGGTCAAGTTCCAATTAACCCTAAAAGGAATTGGAGGAGTTTTGGAGTTCAAAGTGAATTTGAGGATTTTCCTCTAAACCTGAGTTCTGTGATGGCGGTTTTTGACTTAAGAGGGTGTCTAAGGGACTGGCAAAGAATGTGGGACCACTACCCTTATATTTTGGTGCCTTTAGGCTGTAATTGCACTTCTACTTTTCCTCTAAACCTGAGTTTTGTGATGGCGATTTTTGACTTAAGAGGGTGTCTGAGGGACTGGTGAAGAATGTGGGCCCACTACCCTTATATTTTGGTGCCTTTAGGCTGTAATTGCACTTCTACTTTTGCGGACAAAATTTCTCTTACTAGTGCATGTTGTAATGACCCTCTAGGTCATTTTTTTCATATTTTGACCTTTTTAGCATTTAGAACTTTTCTGTAGTGACCCCAAGTCATTAATGATTTTCAGCTACTGGCAGTTCAGTCGCTTGGTCATTCATTTGGGTTTTATGTCAGTTCTCTATTTTATAGCTCTTAAAAGTTGAACGATTGACTTTGATCAAAACTGTAGGGAAATGACCTCTGAATGAAATTCTAATGGTTCCATCAGCTTCAGAACATTCATTTTAGGCTACTAGCATATTCGGCTTGAGTACCAAGGCTTTCGGTGTGAGTTTGAGCCATTAGGTATTTTAGCCTTTAAGCTTTAGCCTAAGTTTGACTTTGGTCAACATTCTTGGTAAATGTGGTCAGATTGAAATTCTGTAAGCGCAGTTAGTTTCCAAATGTCGAGTTTGATCTCATTCCAAGCCTCTTTATAGATTTTGGATTAAAATGGTGCTTGGGTGTGGGACCCATTTTTTTGACCTCAGATGGAAATTTTGATTTCTCCCTTGAGTTCGGAACATTGAATTTGATAGGATAGCATAGTTAGTTTGTGCACACGGGTTTCTGAATGAATCTTTAGCACCATGTCAGAGAGTTGGAAAGTGGCCAAAACCAGCTTATGTGAATCAGCTGGTGTAGGAAAAATTTTGTCTTCGCATTGACGCTGGTAGGGCCATATTTGCGGAAGGCATAGGCCTTGACCTCTTCATTCGCAAGCTAGGGGTCGCGTTCATGAAGGCCAGAGAGATTGGCTTCTGCATTTATGGAGCCCCTGCCGCGTTCGTAGAACTTTAGGGCTGGACCTGGACCCTCCTCATTTGTGATGTCCCTTCCGCATTCACGGAGCTTTGGGGGCCTCGTCATTGCATTTGCAAACCACTTTCTCCGTACTCGCGGAGATTTTTTTTTTTGGTCTTTTAGTTAACAGACAAATGCGAACTCATCTTATTCTCTTATGTTCAACTCGAGATTTAGAGAGCTATACACCTCTATTTCAGGTGACTCAATTTGTGTTGAGTCCGTAATTCGTGTGGGTTCTTAGCAAATTGTTTGGAGAAGTGGAAAGAGCTTCGTGTTGAGATAATTTTGCATTTATAACTGCTGCCACATCTCTTTAATGGTGATTAAATAAGGAAAATATTAAATGAGCTGATATCCTTATTTTTGAGAATCGAATTGTGTTGTAATTTGGAACACGAGTTTAGTAAGCTCAAGTGAACCTTTCCACGAAGTCATTTTTGGGATTCCCAGCATAGGTCCCACAATCCTATTTTAGATCCAATATTGGTTCCCTCTCTAAAAATGTGATTTTTGTGTTCGTATTGACATCATGATCAATATTTTATTAGTATGGCAGAAAATTAGAGGTGATTCGGAGGTGGAAAGCATCAAATTGGTGGATTCGGAGCGTGCGCGATCGACTTCGAGGTAGGCTACGGTCTCCCATTTTGACTGAGCTTTATTAGATATTATTTGGTATATATTGCATCTGAGTTGGATTGGTATTTTGTGAGATTGGAGTTCTCCTCCTCCAATTCCATTTTCTTTACTCCCACTTGAAACTTAGAGGCTAGAATAGTCCTGTTAAACCCTTATTTTAGGCTATGGGCCTTATTTTTGGTATTGCCTTAACATTCTTATCCTTTTTAGGATTTATATTGATGACTTTAGTCTAGGTTTGAGCTTTAGATGCTTTATCATGTCATGTACCGCCCTTATATCATATTATAGCTTTCTGATAGGGCTTTGTTATGGATGGTGTACCTTTATGCTAGTGCCTGAGACCATAGTGACTTGTCATAGCCATAGATTTGGCTTAGCTATGCTCGTAGGGAGTTGAGGTGGCATATTTTGGGGTAAGGCATCAATCCTTGAGATATTTTCTCCCTCTATCTGATTTTGAGCCATTTTCCAATTACTTCACTTCATGTTTAGTGGTAGGCTTGTGATGCCCTTATATCTATTATTTATTATTGGGCCCAAGGCCGTATTCGAGGAGCGATTTGATGCTAGGTTAGTTTATTTGCCTTGATAGTATGGTATGACTTGATGTTATCTTCTGATTATGAGTGTGTCTTATTCGGATGCTTGTGATAGCATGCTTATATTGATAGAGCATTTTCACTTATTTTGGGGTACGACCTCAGTTCCTTCATAGACGTTTACTCCTATTTTTGAGAAGGCATTTTCACAATTTTACTATATATTTTAAACTGGTTTTAAGGGTTTCATTCCCCCTTGATCATTTGGACAATGATTTTGAGACTTATGAGGCCTCGAGGATGTATTCCTTTTATGCCAATAGTATCAAAGGAATTGAGGATGCACTAAGTTTTTATTGATATTCGGTACGGATCGCCCTTTTCTACTTCGGCTTGGCTACTCACTCTTTGGTAGCATTATGGGGATGCAATATATTTATATAAGACCTGATTTGGGCCTAGACAGTGTATATGGACTTTATGCATCCCCTTAGGCCCCTCAGGTTGGTGCACCACTGAACTGGATAAGGGAGATACATGGGTCACACCTGGCTGACCGATGGCTGGGGTGGATCTATACATTTTTTATTGATGATCTCTGAGAGACACCAATGATGTTACTGATTTTTACTATAAACTTGCATTCATTAGCATCTCTCACTTGTATGTTGTTTGGTCTCCCTGTTTTATGGGGGCTGGGAGTATGCTTGTCACTGTTTGTACCTTCTGTGGTTATGGGCATCGGTCGGTTATTGTCTAATTATACTTGTACTTGTCTATTATTGTATATGTAGTTGGTTACAGGGGGTCTTAGTTTGGATTTGTTGATTGGTACTCCTTTTTAGGCTAAGTTGGATTAGTCCCTAGGTGATATGTGATTAGCAGTGGTAGTCAGTATCCTGATCTAGATTAGTTGACCCCTATAGTATGTACTTATTGTAATTAGGTTGTGGTTGGTGCTTTCACTTTCGTCCCTTGAATATGGTTCTCTTCTCTATGTATTTTTTCTCCTTACCCTTATTTTCTACCTTACCTTGTAGTAGCTCCTATTTGAATACTTGCTTTGTACTTACCAAATTTTATATTATTTATACTTGCCTTATATATGGAGCTCACTCAGTCTATGCCTACCGAGTACCATTCATTTGGTAGTCATACTATACTTTTGCACCTTGCAGATCATAGTATGGGTTATCGTCGGTGATTTGGACTTGTGTCGAGCATCTTGGATTCATAGATTCGGTGAGCTCCTTGAGTCCGGAGTTACTGATTTCCATTTACTTTGGCTAGGACTAGTCTTTATTTTCTTTTGTAGACTATATATATTTAAATTTATGTTGTAAAGACTTTATACTCTTATTTTAATTTTGATGCTCGATTACTGACTGATGCCAGTTCTAGGGGATGATTCTTGTGTATACTTATGTTTATTTCTCTTTACTTCCATTATTATCATTTTTTCGCTTCTTCCGTTTCTCTTCCGCTTGTTAGCCCACTTCTTATGGTTCCGTGCTAGGGGTTAGGCTTACCTACTACTGGGTTATAGAAGGTGTCATCATGACCTGAGAAATGGGGTCGTGATAACAATGATCCTAAATCAACAGTTAAAGCCAGTTTAAGTGTCATGTTCATCAGTTTGATGATTTATCAAATAATTTATATTTTTATTTGGTATATTTGACCATTTTCAATTATTTCCCACTACAACTTCATGATATAATTTGCATATACTTTATTTTATTTTATTTTAGAAATAAATAGATTTTATAGAATTATTGTAATAGTGGTATATAATTTCAATAAAAGCTAGGTGTATTGACCTTGAGGGTCATTTTTTAGAAATTTGTGTGCAATTACTATTTTACCCCTATCATTAGTGCCCCCGAGTGTTATTTTTTTAGTTTGTGTGGTCGAATTGTTAAAGTCTTAATAGTTAGTGAATTGGGCAAATTCTTAAGTTTTACAAGTTAAGATATGAAAAAGTGATTTTCGGTACCCAATGGAGCTGTGTATCTCAGAAAAGAATTCCTTCAGTTCCATCAGATCTAAAATGTGGAAATTGGTCTGGAATAGTCTTCGGAAACAGATTTGAGGTGGATATGAGAATTTGAGGTATTAAATTGAATAGTGAGGTTTTTAATGAATTAGCTTAACTTCGATCAACATTTTGAGATCTGAGCGTTGGATCAGAATTCTATCATTTTCGTTGCGTCTAGAACGTCGAGTTTGGTCTAGTTGAAACCTAGATCCTCGGGATCTTAATCACCATTTTGAGTTTTTAGGCCAAAAGTTGAGTTTTTGGCCAATAAGGGGTTTAGAAGGATATTTTGGTCAAAATAATTTCTTTTCGAAAATCGGACAATTTCATTAATTCTGAAATGTCAAATTTTGTAGAGTAGCATATCCAGTTTATTTTAATTCGACCCCGAATGAGTTTTGAGGGTTCAGCCGAGAGCACTTTGGATTGTGTTTCAACTGTTGTTTCTGGTTCTTGTGCATCTCTCCATTGTTCATCGCAATCACAACCTTAGTCTATGCGATCGCGATGTGTTAGGAATTTTGTCTTCATGACCGTGAGAGGGGGGTTCGCAATGGTCTTTTCCCTCCAGCGTTCTTCACAACCGTGAGGATTAGTGGCTCATGATCGCGATGCATAATTCATTCCTTAATGTTGTTTACCTGCAAGAGAAACCCTGTTTTCACCATTCTTGAGTTTTAGAGTTTCTTGGGGTGATTTTAAGAAGAGCCTTCAAGTAAAATCATTGGGTAAGTGATTTTAAACCTAAAATCTTCCTTTCTCATTAATTATTTGATGATTTTAACTCCTAAATTTTTGTTTCAAACTCCAAAACTTCTTGTTTCTTCCCTAATCTGAATTTAAGGAAATTGGTGATTTCTAACTCGTTTTTACTCTATTTTTATGGGGTTTTCAACCATGAGTTCCTTAATACTAGTAGAATGTGATTTTGCAATAAAATCCAGATTTAACCTTTTTTGGAATTAATCAATTGTGGTATTGAATTATTATTATGTGTTTACTTTATTCGCATTATAAATTGGCGGCAGCGTAGCCGAAGTGGGACTTTTTTGCGTGCGGGTGGAAGCGTTCCTTAGTTTATTTCATATTTCTTGATTAATTCCTTATGCTCAGTCTGTTAAACCTACTGAGTATGTGCATTGTACTCACTCCTACTTCTCTGTCCCTTTTTTATGTAGATTCTAGATAGGTGTCCACCACGATAGTTGATTCTAGCGGATAAATTATCATCAAATCAGTGGTGAGATCTTGGGATCCAGATCGCTTTTAGTCCATCTTTTATTTTGAGTCTTACATATATTTAGAGACTTAATTTGTGTATTCATACTCAGTCTTATATCATGACCCCGATTTTCGATTGCCACTAGGTTCACTGATCTCATAAGTTAAAGAGTCGAGTGTCTAGTAGAGTTTTGCGGATCGGTACGTAGACGTCTGTACTTATCTTCGAGAGGATACAACATACTTGTTAGGATAAATTTCTTCTTTTGATTCCTTTTTGTTGAGTTATTCATATCAAATATTGTATACCTGTAATCTATTCTTTTTGCACAGAAGGTCAGGACTAAAGATGGAGTCACTAAGAGTAAGGCTACACCTGCTACCCGAGCCCTAGTTCATAGGCAAGGCAGAGGATATGGTGGAATCAGAGGAAGAGGCCAAGCTAGGGGAGAAGCTCCTGCTCATGTCCGAGCTAGAGAGTCATCGCCCAAGCTGGTGAATGAGCACGAGGATGATTATAAGCAGCAGATTGAGGATGATTATAAGCTAGCCCAGCCTCCATTTTTCCCTAATAGTACTACGATGCTTCATGAGTTATTGATTAGACTATTGGCTAGATTGAATGGTGCTCTGACTCTTAAAGTTCTTCTAGGTGCTTCTGACTCTCCTATCATAGTAGCTACTACGCCACTAGTTCAGGTGCCTAGTATTGAGTTTCAGACTCTAAGATCTTCTTCTGTGCCTTCTATCATACCTTCCGAGATTTATAGCTCTGCCAGTTTCTACTAGTGTTTCTATATTGGTAGCTGAGTAGAAGAGTTTTGAGATATATGTTCGGTTGGCACCTCCCAGATTTGATGGCACGACCGTAGAGAAGGCTTATGATTCTAACTGAGTGCTTGAACAGGTTGTTCAACCTGGGTATTCTTTAGGCACATGGAGTAGCCTACATTTTGTATCAGTTTATAAGGGTGGACAATGAGTGGTGGAGATTGGTTATTGCCCATAGGCCTGATGGTTCCCCTATGATGAGTTGAGAACAGTTTTTAGTGGTGTTTCTTGAGATATTTGTGCCTTATAGCCTCCATGATCAGTGCAGAGATGAGTTTGATAGACTGAAGCAGGGCTCTCTATCTGTATTTGAGTATGAGGCTCGCTTCTATGAGTTTTCTAGTTATTCCATGTCTAGTATTCGTACTGAGTTTGAGAGGATTTGCACGCTGGTGAAGGGATTTACGGGTTATCTTCAAGAGGCTACAATTTCCCTTGTACTATCCAATAGTACCTTCCAGAGTGTTGTTGACCACGATATGATGATTGAGAGCATTTGATATATTAGATAGGGCGGGGCCAAGAGGTTTTATCAGCAGGGTTAGTTTGGTTGTCACTCCTCTAGAAGCAGGGAGTATTCGGGTTCAGGTACCCATGGTTATCAAGGTAGACCAATCTAGGAAGATATTCATAGCTCAGATGGTACAGGTGGATCTAGATTGCGTCAGGTTGGTTATAGTGGTTCTTTGGGCTCCGAGGATATACTAACACTTTTGGTTATCCTCCATGGGGTTCACGATCTTGAGGATACTTTGTGTATGATGAGTTTGGTCATAAGGCCTAAGATTTCCCTTGACGAGCTCCTTCTACTGGACGGCCCAGGATACCAGTTATTTTTCCTAGCCTCGCTCCAACCATTCGAGGTATTACCCAGGGCACTCAAGGTGGCACCAAGGGTGCCAAGAATAGAGCTAGAAGTGGTGCGCGTGGTGGTTCTTAGGCCTGAAGTGACAGTCAGTTATGCTATGCTATACTAGGTAGATCTAAGGCGGAGGCCTCTGATGATGTTATTACATATATTGTTCCAGTTTGCCACCATTCTTATTTAGTATTATTTTATCCAGGGTCTACATATTCTTATGTGTCGACATATTTGGATGTGGGTAGTGATTATTTGTGTGAGCCTCTTACTGTGCCTATTACTATTTCTACCCTAGTAGGTGTGTCCTTAGTGCTGGATCGGGTATATCGAAGGTGTTTGGTGATATTTTCGAGTAGGGAGACCCGTGCAGACTTGATTTTATTAGACATTCTTTATTTTGATGTGATATTAGGTATGGACCAGTTATCTTCATATCATGCTATATTAGACTGTTATGCAAACGTTATGACCTTAGCTTATATTGGTTTGCCTATCTTGGTGTGGAAGGGTAATCCGAGTTCATATTCGAAGAGGGTAATATCTTACATTCATGCTTATCGCCTGATGAATAAGGGTTTTTTTGTCTTATTTGGCTCATGTATGTGATATCACTATAGAGTAACCTCCTTTAGAGACTACGAGGGTGATGAGAGAGTTTATGGACGTATTTCCCATCGACTTGTCGGGTGTTCATCCTGAGTGTGATAACAATTTTGTGATTGATTTAGAGCCTGGAATCAAGCCCATATCTATTTTCCTTATCGAATGGCTTTGGCGGAGTTGAAGAAGTTTAAAGAACAATTAGAACATTTCTTGAAGAAGGGGTTTATTCGACCTAGTATATCATTGTGGGTGCACCAGTCTTATTTGTGACGAAGAAGGATGGTACTATAATGATGTGTATTGACTATCGCCAGTTGAACAAAGTCACCACCAAGAACAAGTACTGTCTTCCTGACATCAATGATTTATTTGACCAGCTTCAGGGTGCATCAGTGTTTTCCAAATTTAATTTGAGGTCGGGTAATTATCAGTTGAGAGTTCAGGAATCTTACATCCCGAAGACTGCTTTCAGGTCTTATTATAGGCATTATGAGTTTGTGGTTATGTCATTTGGGTTGACTAATGCCTCGACTTCTTTTATGAAGTTGATGAACCAGGTATTCCAACCTTATTTGGACTCATTTGTGATCATATTTATAGATGACATCTTGGTTTATGTTATATCTCGTATTTTTGTACATCGGAATATTTTATACTAATCGAGACAAGTTTAAGAACAAGATCATTTTGAGATATGAGGTAGATACTTTTAATCCCTGATTTTAATTAAGTACATGGATTGCTTACAAATTTTAATTGATATAGAAATATCAGTGGAAATTAGGGAATAATTAACCATGGTTAGATTATTAAGTGGGATTAGTGATTATATTAATATTAATTAAAGCATGAGTGGGCTAAGTGGACCCCACTATAGCATGGCCAAATCTGATTGGCCCATGCTATGAGTGAGGCACGTGTGAAGATTTAACGGAAACATATATAAGGCTTAGTTAATGACTAATTAATTAGTCATTCACCGCATTTCCTCTTGAAAAAAATATAGATTTAGAGAGAGAGAGTCCAAGCCATGGCTGAGCAAACCTAAGCTCCC
The DNA here is from genome assembly GCF_947179165.1 of Solanum dulcamara. Classification (NCBI taxonomy): domain Eukaryota; kingdom Viridiplantae; phylum Streptophyta; class Magnoliopsida; order Solanales; family Solanaceae; genus Solanum; species Solanum dulcamara. The sequence goes on along the minus strand of NC_077240.1, from coordinate 42,950,478 downwards.
AAATTTCAGCCAAATTAAGGAGCTAAATTGTTAAGGTAAACTTTAATCCTTTTCTATATATTTTAGAACTGGTTTAGACTTGTTATAATTTGGTAAATGTGAATTGGATATAACAAACTATTTATGTTGATGTTGAGGTGTGGTTTGAGCCGTGTAAGGGGGTTGTTTTAGCTAGAATTAGTGAATTAATCTTGATTAGTATTATTGTGGATGTTGTCATGGATTAAATGATGAAAGTAAAGAAATTTGATGGTTAGAGTGAAATTATATTTATTTAATTAATGGGTTGTTTTGGGTGTGTTGTTGTTCTTATTGGTTTGAGGAATTAAGAGTTAAGACTTACATTGTGTTGATGGTAATTAATGGGCTGCCTTAATCCTGAAATGATAGAGTTAATTATAATTAATGTTGATGTTATTGCTGTGGCTGATTATATAATGAGAATGGGAGAATATGATATTTCAAGTTGGAATAATTGTTTTAAGAGTTGGTTGTAATATGTTGCTGTTGTGTCGAATCGAAGAACTAAGTATTGTTAAAAATATACATTGCATGACTGTAATTGTTGGGCTGTTCTAAATTGTTTTGACAAAGCATGGTAGTTGTGGGCTATTATGTCACGACCCAACCCTGTAGGCCATGACTGGGGTCCGACCTGGACCCCCGTGTACATATAAATCAGTTGTAGGCTAGTTGAACTATCAACCGTGTAATGCAATACATGAGCACCCTAATGGGTCATAACATTTTCATATACATGTAGCCTCTATTAATTTGTATCATATCATGAAAGGGCACGCAAGCCGACAAGGCTGCCATAACATAACAACATTTACAACACGTCGTATAGGCACAACTGAAATAAACTTATAAACAACCTATATACATATGTCTACAGACCTATAAAAGTATCGATGGTATCATATGGTGGGACAGGGCCTCCGTCGTACCCCTATACAAACAAATATATACATCAAAGTTGAGTACCAAAAATATGGGTTCTGGCACAATAAAACACTCCAACATAGCTAAGTGGAGAGTCCTAAGCTGGCGGTTCTCCAAAATAAATATATGTACCTATGGTCATGAAACGTAGCCCCTCGAAGAAAGGGGGTCAGTACAACATATGCACTAAGTATATAAAGCATAACATATCATAAACGAGATCATATCTAACGTAAAGATTCAGGAGACAAGTATGATACTCATGAAATCACTGTACATATGCCTTATGAAATCAAATCATGCATGATCATATCATATATCATATCCGGCCCATTATGGGCTCGTATCATATCTGTTAGTGCCAAGGAACGTATGGCCCAATCCATATATATATATAATAATGCCGAGGAAGATACGGCTCGATCCATATATCATATAATAATGCCAAGGAACGTACGATCCAATCCATATATCATATAATAATGCCGAGAAACATATGACCCGATCCATATATATATATATATATTGTACCCGGACCTCGGTGAATCTTTTATATACCGTACCCGGCCCATTATGGGACTCGGTGAATCTGTCATATATAATACCTGGCCCATTATGGGACTCGATGAAAGATGTAGTGTACACCATTACCATACCCGACCCATTATGGGAATCGGTGAATAATGTAGTAAATTGCGCATGATAACATACCCAGACTGAGACTCAGTGAAAGAAGTAATAACAACATGCACGAGTAGAGTAGTGAGTAACCATATACAATTAGCTCATCATTTGAGACTCAATAAAACAATTGTAATGAACTATCATTTGAGGATTAGAATAGTAATCATCTCAAGTATCCTCTAAATGCCATTGGGGCCATCTCAAACGGAGTCTCAAGAATCATAGACATTTATTAATATAATGCCAAACGGCTTATGAAATTAAAGACACTAGCCATCATACAGTCCTTATGAATAGGAGCTTACACATCCCACTCCTGATCGACATATAAAAGGATCAGGGGAAGTAGTTCTACTACTATGAGAGTTTTATCATCCAAAAATGAATAAGAGACATGAATCATATTCAAAACTTAGGGATGGAATCACCCCAGAGCTCGTATCATATATCACATATCTCTGAGACATGCCCAAAAGAAAGGAAGGAATAGGCTTTACATACTTACTACTTTCCTTCATATAAAAGACTTGAGAGACAATAACTCAATTATTGTAGGAGTTCTAACATCAAGAAATGGGTAAGAGGCATGAATCATACTCGGAGCATTATGAACGAAATTATTCCCACATTTCATATACAAACCACTTATGGCTAAGATATGACAAAAGAAAAGAAGGATAACTTTACATACCTTTATGGATCAACCGTAACCAAGCTCGCCTCGTTACTTCTTTAACCTATATAACACGAAAGTATCACTATTATGAATAGACTTTGACTTGTTCATACTTCTCGACTAGTATGTCGATTAGTTAAGAAGTTAACAGAAATCGGGCAGCACCTCCCCTATAACTTGCCCTATCCGAACTTCCAAGTAACCTCCAAGTAGTATAGCCTCACCAAAAACAACAACCAACAACCATATACAATTAAATTACTTCAATACTACTCAATACAAGCTCCAAACAGCCCACTCAAAACTATGATATTAAAACACGATTTCAATCTTTATTCCATAAAATCACAACCTTATGGAAAGTAGAACAACGTGGCTGCAACCAGCAGCATTTACACCCATATTTAACCACATTTCCAGCCTTGCAACATTTAGAAACCACCTCCAAATACAACACCATACTAACAACAACACTAGCCAAACTTTAACCCATTAGAATAGCTTCAAAATAGCCCCCTACACGGCTTCGACACCCTTCAATAGTAACAGGTATAATTTCATATTTCCAGTCCATATTTACACACCCACGACATGTTTAAAACCTTACTAAAATATGTGAAGAGGGAATTAAACTGTACCTTAGCAAATGAGCTTCCGAAACTTATCGTAAGTTGTAGGTTCACATTAACCTCCTTGCTGCCCCAATAATTAGTTTCCACTATTAAACACCGTTACTTAATCAAAGAATACCTTAGATAATTAATTTATGGATCAAAATTGGAGGGATTACCTTGTTGCAACCCTAGTCGTAGCTCTCTTCTCTTTTCTCTCCAAAATTCTTCAAGTTTGAAGATAAGAAATGAAACCCACATAGCTGATCACCTTCCAATGGGTTGAAATTACCTTAGAAAATAATTTACGGAGCAAGACTCGAATCCCTCCTTTTTTTTCAGCCATGGCCGAAAGTTGCCATGGTCGAAAGTTGCCATGGCTTGAACTCTCTGTTTCTTCTCTCTAGTCTTCTCTAAGTTAATGTTAAGAAAAGGATGAATAAATGACTTTTTCTTAGCCATAAATTAGGGTTATATACACCTTATTTAAGAATGACACGTGTTTGCCCCTAAGGGTGAAACGTATTCAACTCCTATAGGTTCGTCCCCTCATGCTCCAACCAGCTGCTGCCACGTGGATCAGTGGGGCCTACTTTATAAGTAGGTTCATCACCTACTTGTAGTAGGTGCATCACCTACTTAGTTTCTTTTCGTTGGTTCATAATCTAGTCTCACTTTGAGAACCTATGTAATTCTTGCTACTTAAGCTCGACATGTACTCAAGTATCTTAGTTATGTAAGACATCCAAGTCGGTATCTTACGCAAGTAGGTCGATTACCATGACTCACTACTTGGCCTCTAACTTTTTTCCAATCCTTCCAAATCTATTTCCAACCATCACTACGCATATAGAGCTAGCTTATGCAAAATTTGGGATGGCCTCATCCTACCTTCCTTACGATTATTTGATAATATCATGGATCACATGGTAGCTTTAGAGAAGCTAAATAGATGTTCCCATGTATCAAAAGTGTAGGGTATAACATCCTTCCCCCCTTTAGAACATTCGTCCTCGAATATTAACTAGAGCCCATTTGGATTGGCTTTAAGTTGGTTAAAACCAACTTAAAGCCCCTTTTTAGCTTTTGGACGTGTTTGCCTAATGCTAACTTTAAGTCAGAAAGTTGTTAAAGTCAGTCAAAAATGAAAAGTTAGGATTCTTAACTTTTTTTTTCTAAGTGCTTAAAGTCATTTTCTTTGACCATGGAAATTACTTTTATATCCCTTATATTTTAACTAAATTTCCAAACTACCATTTTTATTCTTTTAACCCTAAAATTCACATCATTTTCCTCATTTAAGCACTTTTATCCAAACACTCAACTGCTTATTTATAAAAATAACTTTCAGCACTTTAAAGTTCTAAAAGCACTTCATATATAAAAGTTACTTTTTTTAAGCCCATCCAAACGGGCTCCTAGTCTCATAGGGTCTTACGAGGACTGCGGGAATTCTCTATAATAGTTGTTATCCATAAGCCTCTTATTAACTAATATAACCAACTTAAGAGCTTAGATTTCCTGTAGACATAGGGAACCAGTACAAATATCTCTTCGCTATCTCCTTTTTGACTTCGCAAGTCATCCCTTCTCTATTTTTGTTTCGCCACAACACTTTGACGGAAGCCACATCCTTAGTTCACAACCTGTCAATCTGCCATCCATGATGGTGATAGGTCGCTCCTCATAGGATAAATCTTCTATTACATGGACCTCATCCACAGAGAATATTCTAGAAGTATTCACTTATATATTTGCAACACATTAACATGTGAAAAACTGGATGTGTTATTTTCAAATCAAGTGGTAGGTCCAACTTATAGGCAACTTTTCCTATTCTACGAATTATCTGATAAGGACCAACATATCTAGGGCCAAGTTTCCCTTTCTTTCCGAATTTTATTACCCTTTTTCTTGAGTGACGCTTTCAAGAACACCTAATCCTCAGCCTCAAACTTTATGTGTCAACATCGGTTATCTGCATATGACTTTTGTTGACTCTGGACTACTAATAGGTTCCCTTAAATGAGTTTTACTTTATCCACAGTTTGCTGAACCATGTTTGGGCCTATTAGTTTAGTCTCACTAACCTTAAACCAACCAACAGGTGCTACTGCACTTTCTGCCATACGAAGCTTTATATGTTTCCATTTGGATACTATTATAAGCAACCTCAATAAGTGACAAGTGATCACCCCAGCTACCTCTGAAGTCTATAATGTAGGCCCGCAATATATTTTCTAGCGTCTGCATAGTGTGCTCGGCCTGTCCATTAGTCTGAGGGTGAAAGGTTATGCTAAGACTCACCTGTGTTCCCAATCCCTTTTTGGAATAATCTCCAGAAGTTAGGTATAGATTGGGCTTCTTTGTGTGAGATAATAAATGTGGAAACCCCGTGAAGTCTTACTATTTCCTTGATATATAGTCTCGCACAGTCCTCAGCTAAATATTTATTCTAAATATAGCAATCACATTGCTATTACTAACTTCTTTTTATCAAGTAATCACTTGGTCTCACTCTTAGCATACCAATATTCGTAGGTTGCATAACTATTCTTTTACAATTTGTACAAAGTGCGTTCAATTCTAATCATAGTCTTTCCTTCTCTTAGCTTACTCTACTCTACATATGTCATTATACTAACATGCACTTGCAGTCTGTTTTGGTCACACTTGTTTTGCTGCCTTTATGTACCCTTAAATTTTCCTCATATTCTACCGTAGGAGGTATTTCTTATCTTTTCTTCTTTGCTACATGTATGTCACAATATCAGCAGTCAATAACTCTATTACCAACATGTTAACCTTTAGTCATGTATAGCCTGGCTATCCCTTATAATATCTTTAAGTTACTCATTGTGATTCTCTTGTCGTATTCATCCCTTTTGTATACACCCATTCTTTGAGGTCATACCGTTTGAGATGTTTACCAATAATTCTCAGCACTGTCTCAGATATCATCTTGGCTTCTATCCGCCCGTAGCTGGCTTTTAGATCTTGCTGACTCATTCCAACTTGGGGTCTCACTCAAAGTTTAAGTATTCACATTAACATGTTGTAATGTCAGTTGATTTCATCTCACGCTTATATTTCTCTTATCCACTTCCCCCTTTAGGGTGTACCTATGTCATTGTCTGTTTACATTCTACCTTATACTCTATTTTAAATTTTCAAATACATATGATTCTTTTCCAACCTATTTGGTATACTACACCATATCCATATCTTCCTTTGTATCATCCATACCTTAGATTATCTATGTACGAAACCTTAACACAATCATGAGGTACTTAGAATCCTCGATATAAAGTACCAAATCTAGTCTAAACACTGGTACTCGAGTAATATCCTTAATGTAGCAATGTATTCAAAGCCAAATTCAGCTCATCCTAATCAGTAATTAGCTAGTGCTTATAATAATTTCAAATTCTCCATTCGGGAGCACTTATACTCTGATGACCCGTGTTTTAAGCTTTGTCATAACACTAGCCTTATTCCAGTGGATACCACTTGTTCCTCTAATAAATTCTCAATGCATCAGTTGTTTTGCAAATCTACATCCCCTATCCTGAAATGATCTTACTATTTTCCACGATGGAGTCATATATATATACAATACTTCTTTATGCCTTATGAGCTTTTATCCCTATCATGTACCCTATGCTAACTTTTAATCTTACTCAAAATCATATCAAATTCACTTTAACAGTGGTTTTGTCTTCTCATCTTTTCTTCGTACTACACCTTTATTTCGTAGCTATCTATTTCCCTTTTTGTCCGATAGTCATACTTAATTAATCATATCTATCTTGAGTGCTTCCTTTAGTAGTCCTTCCATTTCTCCAGTCCATGGCCATTATTGTGTGCACGAGGAGTTTCATGTTACTCCTATATCCTTCGAAAAACACTATTTTTACATAACCCCCTTTCTCGTTTGTAAAACATTTTCTGTTCACCTCTATTTGTTCTTATCATATCAGTCATTTCTGGCATTCATTTTTTCCCGTTACTCACCTTCACTTTCGTTACCACTTGAATTTTTAGTCTAAACTTTCCCTACAAATCTGTGTAAGTCCTTTTTATTCGTTCTCTATTTGCTATTCTATTTCCCACAAACTACATCATATCCTTTAGTTACTTCCCCACTAGGCTTTACTTATTTTTGTAAGGATCCTCGTTATATTCACATGTTATCATGTTCGCATTCAATTCTATAGTATAACGCTTCTTAACCTTTTTCACAATTCCTACTTAACCTCTGGTTAAACCATTCCTTAGTATCACCTACCCTTCTGAATCACTCTAGTATTTTATCAGCACATATGAAACACATGACCCTAAATAGATGTTATGAACCAACCCTATAGGCGTGACTGGGGTCCAACTTGGACCCTCGTATACATATCTAGCATATGTAGTCTAGACAGACTACGAATAATATAATACTATTCATGGGAACCCCAATGGGTTATACAGTTTCATAGACATAGAACCATTTTCATTTGTCTTTTGAGGAGTTACATTAATTATCTCATGAAAGGGCACGCAAGCCTACAAGGCTTTCATAGCATATTAACATTTAAAACACACCGTCTAGACACAGCTGAAACAAATTTACATACAACCCACACACACATGTCTACAGACCTCTAAGAGTATCACGGTATCATATGGCGAGATAGTGCCCCCGACGTACCCCTGAATATAAGAACATATACATCAAAGAGCAATACCAACAATTTAGGCTCTAGTAAATGGAGCACTCCCAAAATTGTCGAGTAGAAATCCTAAGCTGACGGATCTCCCAAAATGCGTATCTGTACCTGCGAGCATGAAATGCAGCCCCCCGAAGAGAGGGGAGTCAATACAACATATGTAACAAGTATATAAAGCATAACATATCATAAATGGGATCACATCTAAAATAAAGGTTCAAGAAACAAGTATGATACTCAAGAAATCCATGTACCTATATTCTATGAAGTAAAATCATGCATGCTCATATCATATATCATATCCGACCTACTATGGACTCGATGATTCATATAGGACCCATCTTGGGACCCGAAGCCATCATCATATCATCATGTCATTATATTTTTGTATACATATATGTTGAGTAACATACAGCCCGATCCATATATACATATATTATACCCAACCCATTATGGGACTCGATGAACAATGCAGAGAAACTGAGCACGATAACATACGCAGCCCATTCTGGGACTCGGTGCCATAAACATGTTCGTATATCATACCAGGCCCATTCTGAGACTCGGTGCCATATTTATGTTCATATATTATACTCGGCACTTTATGGGACTCGATCATTCTAGACCCTTTATGGGACTCGGTCGTTCCCGACCCTTTATGGAACTCGGTGAAGATGTAGTAAAACTACGCACGATAATATGTCCGGCCCAGGACTTGATGAAAGATGTGTTACAGTATACACGAGCAGAGTAGTGATTAACAATACATAATTTAAATCATTATCGGAGACTCAATAAAGTAATCAAGTGACCATCACTTCAAGATCAGGGTAGGCATTATCTGAACTACCCTCTAGATGTCACTAGGGATCATATCAAATGGAGCCTCAGGAATTATAGACATGAAAATGCTAAACAGCTTATGGAATCAGAGACATCTGTCATTGGAGAGTCTTTAGGGATAGGAGCTTATACCTCTAATTACTATTTAACATATAGAATACTCTAGGGTAGTAGCTCAACAACTTTTAAGAGTTCTAACATTCAGACATGAATAAGAGTCATGAATTATGTTCAGAATTTATGAATGGAATTGCCCCAAGCTTCATTTACATATCATTTGTCACTTATATCTAAGATATGCCCAAAACAAGGAAGGAATAGCTTTACATACTTACTACTTCCCTTCCTATATTCACATAGAAGATTTGAGAGGCAATAACTCAATTATTGTAGGAGTTCTAACATCAGGAAGTGGGTAAGAATTATGAGTCATACACAGAGCTTTATGAATAGAATTATCCCCACATTTCATATACAAATCACTACGACATGCCAAGAGTAAAGAAGGATAGCTTTACATACCTTTATGGATCAACCGTAAGCAAGCTCATCTCGTTCCTTCTTTAACCTATGCAACACCAAAGTAGCACTATTATTAATAGACTTTTACTTGTTCATACTTCTCGATTAGTATGTCGATTAGTTAAGAAGTTAACGGAAATCAGGCATCACCTCTTTTTTACCTTTCCCTATCCGAACTTCTAAGTAACCTCTAAGTAGTACAGCCACACCAAAAACAACAGACAGAAGCCATATACAATTAAATTACTTCAGTAGTACTCAATACAAGCTCCAAACAACCCACTCAAAACTATAGTATTAAAATACGGTTTTCAATCTTTATTTCATCAAATCTTAACCACACGGAATGGGACATGAGGTGGATGCAACTAGAAGCACTTATACTTATATTTGACCATGTTTCCAGTGCTGCAACATATACAAACCACCTCTAAACACAACACTATACTAACAACAACACTAGCCAAATTTTACCCCGTTAGAATAGCGTCAAAACAGCCCCCTACATAGCTTGCAACAACACCAAATTCTAGCGTACATATTTTTATACTTCCAATCCACGTTTACACATTTGCAATACATCTAAACCCTTGCATAAAACATGTAAAACAACGGTCATATCTTACCTTAACAAGTTGGTCTCTCAAGTTGGCTGAAATGTGTGGTGTGCATGTTCAACTCCTCTTGTTGTCCCATTAAGTAGTTTATGCTATTAAACACCATTACTTAGTCAAAGAATACCTTAGATATTTAATTTATGGATCGAAATCGGAGGACTTAAATTTCAGTACCCCTAGCCGTAGCTCCTTCTCCTTGCTCTCTACAATTCTCTAAGTTGAAAGATGAGGAATGAAACCCACGTACTAATCACCTTCCAATGGGTCGGGATTACCTTAAAGAATAATTTTCGAAGCAAAATTTGGGGCCCTAGCTTGCTGCAGCCATGGCTGTAGCTCCCTTTCTTTCTTTATCTCCATTTTTCTTTCAAATTCTAAGTGTAGAAGAAGATTTAAATAAAGACTTAGTCATAACTTAGGGTTATATACTCTTCCTTTGAGAGTAACATATGTCATCCCCTAAGGGTGACACATTTCCAGCCCCTATGCAGCCACCTTATCCATGTAGCCATCCAGTTGCTGCTACATGGCATGTGTCACCTACTTACTCCAAGTAGGTGCATCACCTACTTGCTTATTTCTGAAGGTTTGTAATCTCATCTCACTTTAAGAACTTATGTAGTCCTCGCTACTTAAGCTCGATATTTGCTCCAAGAGCTTAATTATGCAAGACATCCAAGTTGGTAGCTTACGAAAGTAGGTCAATTATCATGACTCATTACTTGGCCTCCAACTCCTTTTAAATCCTTCCAAACCTATTTCCAACCATCACTACTCATATAGAGCTAGCTTATGCAAAATATGGGAATATTACATTCTCCCTTCCTCAGAATTATTTGATAACATCATGGGTAACATGAATCACATGGTAGCTTTAGAGAAGCTGACTAGATGTTTCCATGTATCAAAAGTGTGGGGTATAACATCCTTCCCTCTTTTAGAACACTCATCCTCGAATGTTAACTAGTCTCATAAGGTCTTACGGGGACTTTACGAATTCTCTATAACAGTCGTCATCCATAGGCCTCTTATTAACCAATATAATCAATTTAAGAGTTCAAATTATCTGTGGGTATAGGGAACAAGTGTGGATGTTTATTCTCTATCCCTTTGTTCATCTTCCTAGGTCATCTCTTCTCTGTTCTTATTTCGCCACACTACATTGATGGAAGTCATGTCCTTAGTTTGCAACCTCCTAATTTGCTGATTCAAGATGGTGGTGGGTTGCTCCTCGTAGGATCACTCCTATGTTATATGGACCTCATCCACGGAGAACATTCTGGAAGGGTCACTTATATATTTGTGGAACATTAACACGTGAAAAAATGAATGTACTACTTTAAAATTTGATGGTAGGTCCAACTCATAGGCAACTTTGCATATTCAATGAATGATTTGATAAATACCAATGTATCTCGGGCCAAGTTTCCCTTTTTTTCCAAATTTTATTACTCCCTTCTTGGGTGACGCTTTCAAGAACGCCTAATCCCTAACTTTAAATTATCAATGTCGATGTCGATTATCTGCGTATGACTTTTGTCGATACTGGGCTGCTAATAATTTCTCCTAAATAAGCTTCACTTTATCCACAGCTTGTTGAATTATGTCTGGGCTTATTGGTCGTGTTTCACCAATATCAACTCAACCAATAGGTGACCTATATTTTCTGTCATACAAAGTCTCATACGGTGCCATCTAGATACTAGAATGATGGATATTACAATAAGCAAACTCAATAAGTAACAAACACTCACCCCAGCTACCTTTGAAGTCCATAACGCCGACCCGTAACCTATCTTCTAGCATCTGAATAGTGCGCTTGACCTGTCCATTAGTCTGGGGGTGAAATTTTGTACGAAGATTCACCTATGCTCCCAATACCTTCTGGAATGATCTCTAGAAGTTAGCTGTAAATTGAACTTTCCTATTCCTGATCATAGATGTGGGGAATTTGTGAAGGTTTACAATTTCCTTAGTATATAACCTCGCATAGTCCTCGGCTAAATACGTAGTCTTAATTAGAAGGAACTGGGCTGATTTTATCAGCCTGTCTACGATAACCCACATAGAATTATACTTCTGTAGAGCACAAGGTAAGCTTGTAATGAAGTCCATATTCTGGAATCTTCAGCCTCATGTATTACCTTTCAAGTTCTTCTAAAATCTTTAACTGTCACTCTACTTTTTAGCTCTTAGTCTCAATCCTTAGAGTTGGTTATCAGGCAACGCTGGAGTTTCCCCCATATAACAACTTTACATAGCTTCTCTGTTCTCTGTCTATTATTAACCGGTATATCTCTAAAAATAATTTGACATATAAGTCCACTATCCTTTAGTAACCAGCTAGTTTTGATCGTCTTCCTTAAACCATTTTATCATTCTCTTAGACCAACTTGTAACAACCTCTAGACATACTATCTCGTGTCATTTCTTTATCTTTAATCCAGTCTCTTCTATTCCCCTTTCACTCAGACTTTGCTCTTAATCGTCTGTCACATGTTATATTGCAATCTTTACATGAATATATGAAGGTGTTCAACTTAGACCCAGAAATACCTTAGTGTCATCTCATTTGATATTCATGCTTTACCTTGCTTTCTCCACTCTTATCTTGCAATCAGTATCGAGATAGGTCTTTTGTCCTACCATGGCCATGTCTTATTTTCCCTTAGTACGAATTCTACCTCGGTAATTTGGCTTAACCCATCTTTGCATCTCTCTATAACGTATCCAAAATATCATAATTGCATTATCAATATTGAACCCTTACTCCTCTTATCATGTACTCACTCCCTTGGTCTTATTATTAACGTACCAACATTAGTAGGTTGCTTTACCTTTCTGACCTCTACTCCTTTATTGCTGGCTTTCAAATCTTACTAACTTGTTTCAGCAAGGGATTCTATTTGGAATTTAAACATCCATATCAAATATATTGTAGTATCCATTGTTTCCATCTTGCACTTGCATTTCTCGTACCCTCTTCCCCCCTTAAGGGTGTACGTATACCATTACCCATTTATACATTGCTCTATGTCCTTATTTCCAATCTCGAATTCATCCAATCCCCTTTTTTCCGATCCACTTGGTACTGTACCATATCCATATCTTTCTTTATAATTTATAACTTGATTATCCACATACGAAATCTTGATTAAATCATGAAGCAATGAGACCCTTTCCATGTATAGTATAAAATTTCATCTGATAATCTGTACTCGAGTAATGCGACCAATGTAACAACTCATCCAAGGTCACATCCCACTCATTCCCCTCAATAGGTAATTAGTACTTGCAGTCGTTCCAATCTCACGTAGGCAGCACTTATATTCCGAAAATAAGGGTCTAAAGTTCTCTTGAAACAATATCTTTATCCCAACCTATATCATCTATCTCTTTTGATAACTTATATTGCACCATTTGTGCCTCAGGCCTACCGTCTTTGTCCCTTAAGGATTTCAATATTTTTGGGCTAAAGTCGTGTGCACGTCATACCCCTTTATGCCTTATGCTTTTCCACCCTTATTGCGTACCCAACACAGGTTTCTAACTTTCTCAACAACATACCAAGTTTGCCTCAATCATGGCCTTACTTTATCACCATGTAGTCGTACCACACCTTTAAGTTTATATTATATATTCCCCTTTTGTTCCATTCTCGTATTCAATGAATTACATCTATCTTGGGTGCCTCCGTTAGAATTCCCTTATCATTCCTCCCATCTATGTCTATCTTTTATTCTGCACACAGGGAATCTGATGCTACCTCTGTATCATTTGGAACACATTACTTTCTCATAATCCTTTTTTATCATTTCCAAAACGTATTCTGTTCATCCATCTTTATTCATATCACACCAGCCATTTCCTAGCACTCATTCTACCTCGTTGCTCATTTTTCTATAGCTTGGTCTTTCGTAGTTCCATCACTTTTAACATTCATATCCTCGGCTACACATGTCATGACTTATTGTTACACTTTCATCTCGCTTTCTTCTTATTTCCTCCTTTCGGTTACTCTTTTTTTCCATGTGCTCGCTATCATTTCCGTTGTCGCATAACCTTTATTCAAAACTTTCCCTACAAAACTTGATAAGTCTTTCTTATTTTTTCTATAGCTCGCTTTTCTGTTCACACTTACCTTTATATTCTTATTACATGGACCACGTCATATCTTTGGCCACGTTCTGACTAGGCTTTACTTATTTTCATAACGATCCTCACTATATTCACATTATATCCTATTCGTATTCAACCCCATAGTATAACACTTCTTAACCCTTTTCATGATTCTCACTATGGGTCAATTACACTCGATGAAGTAAGCGTACTTAACTTTTTACCCTTCTTAGTTAGTCTTATCCTTAATATCTCACAAGTTGTCGTATTAATACTTCATATCCATCACAATTCTTTTTCCCTTGTACTCTTATCTTAACCACACTGTTACTTCTCTTAACTATAGCTCATCACAATTTATCCCTGTGTGTCAATTCAGTTGGTGCCTTAATGTATCACTCTATCCAGATCTACCAGTCTTCTCTAAATCATCTCTTAGTATCACCAATCTTTTCCGGATTCTTTTTCCATACTAGTATTGACCTCCTCATTACTATTACTATTATTTCAGTAATTAACTTAGTTCTCAAGGTCATCCATACTCGTAGTTTAGTCCAATCTCACTATTATTGTTGGCACGACCTTTCTAGACATACTACAACCCTGTATCTTATTCTCTTTTTATTTCTAGAAAACTTTTGGCAGAGTTTCCTCTATATTTCTTACTATCTCAAAACCTGCACGCAGGAAATACCAACAGTGCCACACAGGGATAATATATATATATATATATATATATATACCATATCATATCATAGCCACACAGGGCTCCCAATATCAACAATGGTATGAAAATGATGAACTTACCTCATATAGTCAATTCCAACTACACCTGTTACAATTTCCTGTTTACTTCCCTTTTGATCTTCAACCTTACATTTCAATCATACTTCCATACCTTACCCGACATATATCTTTTATACTGTTTCTTACCTGCGTGTCTGGTAACTTCCCACATCATCAGACACCTTTTTCTATCGGTGTGGTTTTGCTATAATTAGAGGTTTATATAAGGAACCTCATTTCCTATAGCTCAGCTCTATCGCACGATCAAAGATATAAAAGAAAGATAATATCATAAATGTCCTGTAGACTCCTGTCTATAGATATGGTTCACAACACACCGCTAAACAAGACTCTACTAGATACAGTCTATAGACACTCCGAGGACGAACTGATCTGATGCCATTTTATTCACGACCCAACCCTGTAGGCCATGATTGGGGTCCAACCTGGAGCCCCGTATACATATCTAGCAGATGTAGTCCAGCTACACTACGAATAATGTCATACTATATATGGGAACCCCAATAGGTTATACGTTTTCATATACATACAACCGCTTTTATTTGTCTCTTGAAGAGTTACATTAATTATCTAATGAAATAGAACGCAAGCTGACAAGGCTTCCATAGCATATTAACATTTAGAACACACCGTATAGACACAGCTGAAACAAATTTACATATAACTCACACACACATGTCTACAGACCTCTAAGAGTATCACAGTATCATATGGAGGGACAGGGCCCCCTCCATACCCCTGAATACACGAACATATACATTAAAGAGAAATACCAACATTTTAGGCTCCGGTACAATAGAGGACTCCCAAAATCACTGAGTGGAAATCCTAAGCTGGCGGACCTCCCAAAATGCGTTTCTATACCTGCGAGCATAAAATTCAGTTCCCCAAAGAGAGGGGGGTCAGTACAACATATGTACTAAGTATATAAAGCATAACATATCATAAATAGGATCACATCTGAAAAAGAGGTTCAATAAATAAGTATGATACTCAAGAAATCCCTGTTCCTATTCTCTATGAAGTAAAATCATGCCTGCTCATATCATATATCATATTCGACCCATTATAGACTCGGTGATTCATATAGGACCCATCTTGGGTCCCAGCACCATCATCATGTCATCATATATTTATATACATAGATGCCGAGAAACGTACGGCCCGATCCATATATATATATATCATACCCGGCCTATTATGGAACTCGGTGAACAATACAGAGAAACTGAGCATGATAACATACCCGACCCATTTTGAGACTCAGTGCCATAACCATGTTCGTATATCATACCCGGCCTATTCTGGAACTTGGTGCCATATTCATGTTCATATATTGTACCCAGTCCTTTATGGGACTCGGTCATTCCCAGCCCTTTATAGGACTCAATGAAGATGTAGTAAAACTGTGCACGATAATATGTCCATTCCAGAACTCGGTGAAAGATATGCTACAGTATACATGAGCAAGTAGTGAGTAAAAATACACAATTTAAATCATTATAGGAGACTCAATGAAGTAATCAATTGACCATCACTTGAAGATCAGGGTAGGCATTATCTGAAGTACCCTCTAGATATCACTAGGGATCATATCAAATAGAGCCTCAGGAATCATAGACATGAAAATGCTAAATAGCTTATGGAATCAGAGACATCTTTCATTGTAGAGTCTTTAGGGATAGGAGCTTATACCTCCAATTACTATTTAACATATAGAATACTCGAAGGTAGTAGCTTGACTACTTTTAAGAGTTTTAACATTCAGACATGAATAAGAGTCATGAATCATGTTCAGAATTTATGAATGGAATTGCCCCAAGCTTCATATACATATTATTCTTCACTTATATCTAAGACATGCCCAAAAGAAGGAAGGGATAGCTTTACATACTTACTACTTCCCTTCCTATATTCACATAGAAGATTTGAGAGGCAATAACTCAATTATTGTAGGAGTTCTAACATCATGAAGTGGGTAAGAATTATGAGTCATACTCAGAGCTTTATGCATGGAATTATCCCCATATTTGATATACAAATCACTTATGGCTAAGACATGCCAAGAGTAAAGAAGGATAGATTTACATACCTTTATGGATCAACCGTAACCAAGCTTTCCTCGCTCCTTCTTTAACCTCTGTAACACCAAAGTAGCACTATTATGAATAGACTTCGACTTGTTCATACTTCTCGACTATTATGTCGATTAGTTAAGAAGTTAACAGAAATTGGGCAGCACTCCCCTATACCTTGCTCTATCCGAACTTCTAAGTAAACTCCAAGTCGTATAGCCACACCAATAACAACAACCAGAAGCCATATATAATTAAATTACTTCAATGCTACTCAACACAAGCTCCAAATAACCCACTCAAAATTATGGTATTAAAATACGATTTTCAATCTTTATTTCATCAAATTATAACCACACGGAATAGGACATGAGGTGGCTGCAACCAGAAGCACTTACATCCACATTTAACCATGTTTCTAGCCCTGGAACATATACAAACCACCTCCAAACACAACACCATACTAACGACAACACTAGCCAAACTTTACCCCATTAGAATAACATCAAAATAGCCCCCTACATGGCTTCCAACAACACCAACGTATATACTTTTATACTTCCAATCCATATTTACACATTTGTAATACGTCTAAACCCTTACGTAAAATATGTAAAATGAAGATCATATCTTACCTTAATAAGTGGGTCTCTCAAGCTAGCTGAAATGTGCGGTGTGTATGTTTAACTCCTCTTGTTGTCCTATTAAGTAGTTTACACTATTAAACACCATTACTTAGTCGAAGAATACCTTAGATAATTAATTTTCGGATCAAAATCAGTGGGCTTAGTCTCTACAATTCTCCAAGTTGAAAGATGAGGAATGAAACCCACGTAGCTAATCACCTTCCAATGGGTTGAGAATACCTTAGAGAATAATTTTCACAGCAAAATTTGTGGCCCTAACTTGCTGCACCCATGGCCATAGCTCCCTTTCTTTCTTTCTCTTCATTTTTCTTTCAAATACTAAGTGTAGAAGAAGATAGAAATGAAGACTTAGTCATAATAGGGTTATATACTCTTCCTTTAAGAGTGACACGTGTCATCCCCTAAGGGTGACATATGTCAGCCCCTAAGGGTGACACATGTCCAGTCCCTAAGTAGCCACCTCATCCATGCAGCTATCCAGCTGCTGCCACATGGCATGGTGGGGCCCACCTTAGAAGGTATGTCACCTACTTACTCCAAGTAGGTGCATCACCTACTTGTCACCTACTTCAAGTAGGTGCATCACCTACTTGCTTATTTTTGAAGGTTCGTATTCTTGTTTCACTTTAAGAACCTATGTAGTCCTCGCTACTTAAGCTCGACATGTTCTCCGGGAGCTTAATTATGCAAGACATCCAAGTTGGTAGCTTACGAAAGTAGGTCGATTACCACGACTCATTACTTGGCCTCCAACTCCTTTTAAATCCTTCCAGACCTATTTCCAACCATCACTATTCACATAGAGCTAGCTTATGCAAAATATGGGGACGTTACATTCTCCCTTCCTCAGAATTATTTGAAAACATCATGGGTAACACGAATCACATGGTAGCTTTAGAGAAGTTGACTAGATGTTCCCATGTATCAAAAGTGCGGGGTATAATATCCCACAAATTTATCTTTTGCATTCACAAGTTACATCTCCAATTAGTCGATTAAGAACTATTAAAATGTCACCATAAACTATTTTCCAACCACCATCAGAAGGAAACTAGAATCCAATAAGCACCATAGTACTTTTTAGTGCTTGACTCACATCGTTTCCCTCGAGGCTTATTCTTGAGTCATAAACAAATTATCTAGTTCACAACTAAGGGTTGAGGGCTTTGTACTTTTCAATAAAAGAAAAACTCAATCGCTAGATGTTTTGCCTTTCAACCAAGTAAAACTGGTGCCCCTTATCGGGGACATAGGTGGGGTACCACTTACAGCTTTAGTCCAACATAATAGGTCTACCCTATCAGTATCAACTTCCAAGGCATATTATGAACTTCTATCTCATTCTTTCTTTGTTTTTTCTAGAAATATTTGGGCAGAGTTTCCTTTGTATTTTTTACTATCTCAAACCTGCACGTAGAAAATGCCAACAATGCCTCAAAGGGCCAACATATATATTCATATCACATCATATCACAGCCACATAGGGCACCCAATATCAATAACAGTATGAAAATAACAGACTTACCTCGTATATCCACTCGAACTGCACCCGTTACACTTTCTTGTTTACTTTTCCTTTCAATGTCAACTTATATGTCAATCATATTTCAATACCTTATATGACATATATCTTTCATTCCTTGGCTTACCTGTGTACTTTGTAACTTCCAGTTTCGTCAGTCACTTCCTTCTGTCTATGTTGCTCTTCTGCTGAAATTAAAGATTAGTATGAGGAATTTCATTTTCTATGACTCGTCTCTATCGCACAATCTTAGATATGAAAGAAAGATAATATCCTAACTGTCTTGTAGTCTCATGTTTATAGATGTGGTGCACAACACACCAATAAATAAACCTCTACTAGACACAATCTGTAGATACTCTGAGGATGAACTGCTCTGATACCATTTTTATCATGACCCAATCCCATAAGCTATGACTGGGGTCCGACCTAGACCCCCGTGTACATATAAATCAGTTGTAGGCTAGTCGAACTATGAACCATGTGATACAATATTTTTATATACATGTAGATTCTTTCATTTGTATCATATTATGAAAGGGCACGCAAGCTGACAAGGCTGCAATAACATAACAACATTTACAACACGCTGTATAGGCACAACTAAAATAAACTTATAAACAACCCACATATATATGTCTACATACCTCTAAAAGTATCGATGGTATCATATGGTGGAACAGGGCCTCCACTGTACCCCTATACAAACAAATATATACATCAAAGTTAAGTACCAAAAATATGGGCTCTGGCACAATAGAATACTCCAACATAGGTGAGTGGAGAGTCCTAAGCTGGCAGTTCTCTGAAATGAGTATCTGTATCTGTGGGCATAAAACATAGCCCCTCGAAGAAAAGGGGTTAGTACGACATATGTACTAAGTATATAAAGCATAACCTATCATAAACGAGATCATATCTAATGTAAAGATTCAGGAGACAAGTATGATACTTATGAAATCACTGTACATGTGCCTTATGAAATCAAATCATGCATGATCATATCATATACCATATCCGGCCCATTATGGGCCCGTATCATATCTATTAGTGCCAAGGAATGTATGGCCCGATCCATATATATATATATAATAATGCTGAGGAATATATGGCTTAATCCATATATCATATAATAATGTCGAGAAATGTATGGCCCAATCCATATATCATATAATAATCCTGAGGAACATACAGCCCGATCCATATATATATACCGTACCCGATCCTCTAGTAAGGAACTCGGTGAATCTGTCATATACCGTACCCAGCCTGTTATGGGATTTGGTGAAAGATGTAGTATGCACCATTACCGTACCCGGCCCATTATGGGATTCAGTGAAAATGTAGTAAATTGCGTATGATAACATACCCAGCCCGGAACTCGGTGAAAGAAGTAATAACAACATGCATGAGCAGAGTAGTGAGTAAGCATATATAATTAACTCATCATATGAGACTCAATAAAACAATCCTAATGAACTATCATTTGAGGATTAGAATAGTAATCATCTCAAGTATCCTCTAAACGCCATTGGGGGCCATCTCAAACGGAGTCTCAAGAATCATAGACATTTATTAAGATAATGCCAAACAGCTTATGAAATCGGAGACACTTTCCATCATAGTCCTTAGGAATAGGAGCTTATACATCCCACTACTAATCGATATATAAAAGGATCAGGGGAAGTAGTTCAACTACTATAAGAGTTTTATCATCCAAAAGTGAATAAGAGACATGAATCATATTACAAACTTAGGGATGGAACCACCCCAGAGCTCGTATCATATATCACTTATCACTGAGACATGGCCAAAAGAAAAGAAGGAATAGGCTTTACATACTTACTACTTTCCTTCATATATAAGACTTGATAAACAATAACTCAATTATTGTAAGAGTTCTAACATCAATAAATAAGTAAGAGGCATGAATCAGACTCAGAGCTTTATGAACGAAATTATCCCCACATTTTATATACAAACCACTTATGGCTAAGACTTGCCAAGAGAAAAGAAGGATAGCTTTACATATCTTTATGGATCAACCGTAACCAAGCTCTCCCCATTACTTCTTTAACCTATTTAACACGAAAGTAATATTATTATGAATAGACTTTGACTTGTTCATACTTCTCGACTAGTATGTCGATTAGTTCAGAAGTTAACAGAAATCGGGCAGCACCTCCTCTATAACTTGTCCTATCAGAACTTCCAAGTAACCTCCAAGTAGGACAGACATACCAACAACAAAAACCAGTATCCATATACAATTAAATAACTTCAATACTACTAAATACAAGCTCCAAACAGCCCACTCAAAACTATGGCATTAAAATACGGTTTTCAATCTTTATTTCATAAAATTACAACCTTATAGAAAGGAGCACTACGTGGCTGCAACCAGCAGTATTTATACCCATATTTAACCACATTTCCATCCCTGCAACATATACAAACAACCTCCAAATACAACACCACACTAATGACAATACTAGCTAAACTTTAACCCATTAGAATAGCTTCAAAATAGCCCCCTACACAGCTTCGATAATCTTCAATAGTAAAAGGTATAATTTCATATTTATAGTCCATATTTACACACCCACGACATGTTTAAACCCTTACTAAAATGTGTGAAGAGGGAATCAAACCATACCTTAGAAAATGAGCTTCCGAAACTTATCAAAAGTTGTAGGTTGACGTTGACCTTCTTGCTGCCCTAATAATTAGTTTACACTATTAAACACCATTACTTAATCAAAGAGTATCTTAGATAATTAATTTACATATCAAAATTGGAGGGCTTACCTTGCTGCAACCCTAGTCGTATCTTTCTTCTCTTTTCTCTCCAAAATTCTTCAAGTTTAAAGATAAGAAATGAAACCCACATAGGTAATCACCTTATAATGGGTCTAAATTATATTAGAGAATAATTTATGGAGAGGGACTCGAAGCCCTCCTTTTATTTCAGCCATGGCCGAAAGTTTTTATGGCTTGAACTCTCTTTGTCTTCTCTATAGTTTTCTCTAAGTTAATGTTAAGAAAAGGATGAAAAAATGACTTATTCTTAGTCATAACATAGATTTATATACACCTCATTTAAGAGTGACATGTGTCTGCCCATAAGGGTGACATGTGTCTAGCCTCTATACTTGTCCAACCTTAAGGGTGACATGTGTCCAGCTACTATAGGTCTGTCCCCTCCATACTCCAACCAGGTGCTGCCACGTGGCTCGGTGGGGCTCACTTTCTAAGTAGGTGCATCACCTACTTACTTTTTTTTTGTAGGTTCGTAATCTCATCTCTCTTTAAGAACCTATGTAATCTTTGCTAGTTAAGCTCTACATGTACTCAAGTAGATTAGTTATATAAAAAATCCAAGTTGGTAGTTTACGCAAGTAGGTCGATTACTATGACTCACTACTTAGCCTCCAACTCCTTTTCAATCTTTCTAAACCTATTGTCAACCATCACTACTCACATAGAGCTAGCTTATACAAAATTTGGGATGGCCTCATCCTCCCTTCCTTAGGATTATTTGATAACATCATGTATCACATAGATCACATGGTAGCTTTAGAGAAGTTAAATAGATGTTCTCATGTTTCAAAAGTCTGGGGTATAATATCTTAGGAGTAATTTGATATCATCGTATTCATTATATTGATGATTCACAAATGTTAAAAAGTTATGTGGACTATTTAGAGTATTCAAAAATCTTGTCTTGGCTAGTCTTAATATGGAATTTGAATGTGTGATTGTTGATGCTAATATGTTATTGTGTTATATAGCTGGTTTGGATGTGAGGAGAGTGACTGATGTAGGGGAGGTATTGCCCAATTATCTAGAAATAAGCTGCTAATGTCAAAGTATGTTTTATGCTTTTTCGTAGCTTAACCATAGTCTTAAAATCTTAATATAGGTTGAGATATTTTGGACAACGTATACATATAGAATCATGGATTAAGAATCAAAGGTATTTAAAGGTATTCCTTTTTTCTTTTGGCATATCTTAGATTTAAGTGATAAATGATATGAGCTTGGGGTAATTCTATTCATAAGTTGGAGTATGATTCACGATCCTTATTCGCTCCTTGATGTTAGAACTCCTAAGGTGATTGAGTTATTGGCCCTCGATTCCTCTATAGGTTGAATAGTAGCTGGTGTATAAAAGTTCCTATTCCTACAGACTTTATAATGATTAATGTACTTTACTTTCAATAGTTGTTTCGCATTATCTTGATACATGACATATGTTTCCTGAGGCTCTATTTGATATAGTTCATATTGATATGCAAAGAGAGCTTAACATGACTATTTCCTTGACATTCGAATGTTAGTTATTTTACTAATTCCATTGAGTCTCAAATGATAATATGATTATGTATGGTTGCTCATGATATTCTACTCGTGCATGCCTCAATATGTCTCTTACCGAGTACTGGACTGGGTATGTTATTGTACATAGTGTTACGATTTTAATCACCGAGTCCCTTACTAGAGGGTCGGATATGGTATATGTATATGATGATATGATAGTGATATTGAGTCTTATAATGGGCCAAGTACGGTATATGATAATGATATGCATGATTTCATTTCGTAAGACGCAGGTACAGTGATTTCTTGATTATCATACTTGTCTCCTGGAATCTCTACTTTAGTATGATCATTCTTTTTATATTTTATATTTTACATACTTAGTACATATATCGCATTGACCCCCTTTCTTTGGGGAAGGGGGTTGTATTTCATGCCCGCAGGTGCAGATACTCGATTTGTGATCTGCCAGCTTAGGACTCCTATTCAGCTGTCTTGGAGTACTCCATTATCCCGAAGCCTAAACTTTTGGTACAAATCCTTTTGTGGGTATATATATATTTGCTAAGGGTACGACGGGGCCCTATCCCATCATATATTACAGTTGATACTCGTAGAGGTCTGTAGACATATATGTGGGTTATATAGATGTTGTTCGTCTATGTTAGCATGACTTATTTTGGGACGTTCCCATACGTAGTGGCAATCTTGTTGGCTTGTGTGTGTATATATATATTGGGATGTTGCATGTAGTGGAAGCCTTATCATCTTACGTATACATTTGGGGATTTTCCTGTATGTTGTACCAGCCTTGTCAGCTCGTGTATTATCATATTTGATTGATTGTGACTCCTCAGGAGACAGGTTACCTTGATACATGTATGTGACTTTTTGAGATAATGTTACGTTTTCACAAAGCCTCCATATTGTGTTTAGTTTCCTTTTGATGATATCTACAAGATATGTATATGAGTGTCTAGCTCGGGCACTAGTCATGACCTATGGGGTAGGATCATGACAGTTTATACCAAGAATGAGGCGAATCATGCTAGACACTTGAGGACAGTCCTTCAGATATTAAGAGAGGAGAAGTTGTATGCAAAATTCTCCAAATGTGAGTTTTGGCTCAAGTCTATGGAATTCTTGGATCATGTAGTGACTAAAGATGGTATTATGGTCGATCCAGCCAATGTTGCAAAGTTTCATGATTAGGTTAGACCTACTTCTGCTATCGAGATTTGAAGTTTTATTGGGTTGGAATGTTATTATTGTTATTTTATTTAGGGCTTCTCTTCTACTGTAGCTCTATTAACTAGGCTAACTCAAAACACTGTGGCATTGTAGTGGACTGATGAGTGTTAGGAGAGCTTTCCAAAGCTCAAGGAGTTATTGACTTCAGCACCTATTCTAGCCTTACCCGAGGAAGGTGTCGCCTTCATTATCTTTTGTGATGCTTCAGGAGTCATCTTGGATGGTGTATTGATGCAAAATGGTAGAGTTATAGCTTATGCTTCTCAACAGTTAAAGGTACATGAGAAGAACTATCCTACTTATGAACTAGAGTTGGCAGCGGTGGTGTTCGTTCTAAAGTTGTGGAGACGCTATCTCTAGGTGTGTATTATGAGGTCTTTACTGACCACCATAGCATTAATTATATCTTTTCTCAGCCGAATTTGAATATGAGGCAGCACAGATGGTTAGAGTTATTGAAAGACTATGACATCACTATTCTTTATCATCTGGGGCAAAACTAATATGGTAGTGGATGACCTAAGTCATAAAGCATCTAGTATGGGTAGCTTGGCCTTCATTATGGTAGATAAGAGACCTTTGTCTTTGGAGGTTCAGTCATTGGCTAGACAATTGGTCCGACTTGATATTTCTAAACATCATAGTATTTTGGCCTTCGTGGAGGGTAGATCTACTTTGGTAGAGAAGATTTGTACACACCAGTTTTAGGATGACAAATTGAGGGCAATTCAAGAAAAAGTATTGAGTGGTGAAGAAAAATCAGCCTCTGTGTGTGCCCAAGGTTGATCATTGGGTACGTATGATATTGGAGGAGGCTAATTGCTCTAAGTATTCGATTCACCCAGGATTGGCAAAGATGTTTCATGACTTAAAACAAAACTATTGGTGGTGTGACATGAAGAGAGATATTTTTTATTTTATGGCCAAATGTCTGAATTGCCACTAGGTGAAGTATGAGCATCAAAAACTAGGTGGTTCTATGCAAAGGATGCCTATGCCTGAGTGGAAGTGGGAGCATATTACTATGGACTTTCTGTTTGGATTACCCATGGCATTGGGTAAGTATTGCTCTATTTTGGTGATTGTGGACCAATTTACCAAATCAGCCCATTTTTCTTCTAGTAAAGACTAGCTACAATGAGGAGCAGTTAGCTAGGATCTACTATTATGAGACTGTTAGATTACATGGGGTACCTATCTCTATTATGTCGGATCGAGGCTCAGTTTTCACCTTTCACTTTTGAGAGGCATTTCAGCATAGTTTAGGTACGCAACTAGAGATTAGTTCAGCCATCCCTAGACTGATGTCAAGTCCGAGTAGACTATTTAGGTTTTAGAGGATATGTTAGGTCCTGTGTGATTGATTTTGGTGCCTGATGGGACTAATACTTGGCCTTAGCGGAGTTCACCTATAATAATAGTTATCACTCCAGCATTCAAATGGAACCATTTGACGCATTGTATGGTCGTAGGTGTTGATCACCTATTGGGTGGTTTGATTTATTTACGGTTGATGGATTGGATACTGACTTACTTAGGGATACTATGGAAAAGGTACGTTTGACTTAGAGTCGACTATCGATAACCCAGAGTCTTCAGAAGAGCTATGTTGACAAGAGGGTTTGCCCCTTAGAGTTCATGGTGGTGAGATTGTGTGTGGCTTAAAATATCGCCCTTGAAAGGTGTGATGAGGTTCAGGAAGAAGGGTAAGCTTAGCCCAAAGTTTTTTTGACCATTCGAGATTCTGAAGAGAGTAAGTGGGGTGACTTATGAGTTGGCCGTACCCCCTAGACTATCAGCTATCCATCAGGTGTTTCATGTCTCCATGCTTCGCAAGAACATACTAGATGAGTCGCATGTGATTTGTTATGATGTGGTGGAGTTGGGTCCAGATTTGACTTATGAGAAGTAACTGATAGCTATCCAAGATATACAGCTTCTTAGGCTCAGGACCAAGGACATCACTTTGGTCAAGGTACAGTGGCGGCATCAGCCTGTTGAGCAGGCGGCTTAGGAGTTAGAGTCTGATATGTGGGCTGGTACTCTCAGTTTTTTTTAGATTCGAGGTACTTTCCTTTATCTTATGTTCAAGGACGAACATCCTTGTTAGTGGTGGCTATTGTAATGACCTTGAGGGTCTTTTTTGGAAATTTGTGCGAAATGTTATATCTCGTACTTCTGTACCTTGAGATGTGTTCTTAAGCTTCTTGAAAATTTCCATGTGATCCCTATTATCTATCACGTTACAAAATAACTCTAAGAAAGGGAGGATGTGATGCCCCATGATAGTGAAGGTTGGAAATAGAGTTATAAGTATTTGAAAGGAATTGGAGGCCAACTAACAAATCGTGGAACTCGACTTGCTTACGTAAGCTACCAGCTTGGACGTCTTATATAACTAAGTTACTTGAGTACACATCAAGCTTAAGTAGCAAGGAATACATAGGCTCTTAAAGTGAGACAAGATTACGAAACCACAGAAGAGAAATAAGGAGATGACGCACCTACTTAAAGTAAGTAGGTGATGCACCTACTTGAAACAAGTAGGTAATGCACCTACTTGAAACAAGTAGGTGACTCACCTACTTGGGGTGGACCCCATGCTGCCATATGGCATCTTTGGGTTGGAGGAATTGATGAGGTGTCACCCCTAGGGGCTGTCATGTGTCACCTTCTAAAGGAGGGATATATATATGTGTAATATGCTGAAAATATTTCATTTCTTCATCCTTTCACTTTGGAAAACTTAGAGAAACTAGAGAGAAGGCTAGAGGCAGCCACGAATTTTGCCAAGAAGAGGTAAGTCCTCCGATTTCATTTCGTAAGTTAAGTGTCTAAGGTATTCTTCAGTTAAGCAACAGTGTTTAACAACATAAAATTTGTCATTGGGGCACCGAGGAGATTTTTGTTCTTGTTAACAAACCCATTTTTTAAATAGGACTACTGTTAGTAATACTAGTATAACTCCTTGTGTAAATCTTCGTTTTGAGTGATTCAAGATGTTTTGGAAAAATATTTCATAGTTATATAACTTTAATTTATCCTCTAAAAACCATTTTTGCTTTTATCTGCTCGAAAAAGGGTGATGAAGTATAGGGGAGGTGCTGCCCAGATTTTGTTTTGGAAATCCTACACGGACTACTGTTGGTATTTTGTGCATATCATTTTGTACAAAATTTATGTAGGGGTGATTTGAAATTTTATTCTACCCTAAGACACATATCTATAACTTTCATTGAGGCCATAAATACTGTTTCCGTTAATTGCCCCTTCGAAACTAAGTGATAATACAAGATAGTAGGTTGTCCAGAATTCACGTTTTGATAGTTTTTATGAGTTTTGGATGATGTTGGGTAAGGTAAGGTCTTTAAATTCAATTTGGAGGTTATGTTATTGGTATTAAGTGTATTATATGTTGTGTAAGTGGCTGGAAATGTGAAAATATCATAGAAATGCTTGACGTTGGAAACAATCTAAAATTGAAGTCGTTATAGTTAAATTGTAGTCAAAATGAGGCTTTGTGCGTGTGGGGTGCTGCTTCAGGTGTGTGTTGGTGTGTATCAGGGCCTAAAAGTATTCTAAAAGAGGTTTGGGAGCTTCTGGTTGCATCCACATGACCCTCCACTTCGTACGGTTAAAGGTTTTATAAAATAGAGACTAGGAACCTTATTTTGGATATCATAACTTTGAGTGAGTCGTTTAGAGTTTGTATTGTGCAATGTTGATGTGAATTGCTTATATATATGCTGCAGGTTGTTTTTGTTGGTTGGCTGTAGTGATTATGGATGTTATTGGAAATTCAGATAGGACATGTTATAGAGAAGGTACTGCCCGATTTCTGGTAACACCTTAACTAACTAAAGAACTAGTCAAGAAGACGAGCGAGGAAATGAGTGATATGAATACTCGTGTGCAACTTAAGATGTGAAAAGTCAAGGGTTTTTGATGTTCGTATTGCTTCCGTGTTGAATAGGTTCAAAGGACGACGAGATGAACGTGACAAAGAGTAACCCGTAAGAGGTATGTAAAGCCTGTCTTTCTTTTTTTTTGGGCATATCTTAGATTTAAGTGACAAATGATATGTGCATGAAGTCTGGGGTAATTCTATTCATGAGCTCTGAACATGATTCATGATTCACAATTCGTTTTCACTTCTGAAAGTTAAGACTCTTAACATAGTTAAGCTCCCATTCCTCAAATCTTTTATATGCTGAAAAGTAGTGTATGTAAAGCTTATTCCTTCTCTTGGCATGTCTTTTGCGTAAGTACGTAAAGTTTATCTTTTCCTTTCTTTTGGCATATCTTCAAGTTAAGTAATGGATGATATGAGTTTGAGGGTAAATCTACTCATATATTCCAAGCATAATTCACAGTTCATATTTACTTCTTGATGATAGAACTCTTACAGTAATTGAACTAGGACTTCTTAAGCCTTCCATACGTTAGGAAGGGATGAGTATGTAAAGCTTAACTCTTCTTTTATTTTGGCATATCTTATCCATAAGTGGTTGTTATATGTAATGTGGAGATAGTTCTATTCTTATAACCCCGAGCATGACTCATTAATCCCATTCACTTCTTGATGTTAGAACTCCTGCGATGTTTGAGTTATGGTATTGTAAGCCTTCTACGTGATACAAAGTAATACACGTGAAGCCTATCACTCCCTTTTCTTGAAATGGCTTAATGTAAGTGAAACGATGTATAATATAAGTTAGAGACAGTTTCATTTATAAGTTATTGATGTGACGCATGACCTGTACTTACTTTTGAATGATAAGGGTCTTAAAGTAGTTGAACTATGACCCTCGAGCCTTCTATAGGCTGAATAGTGATGGAATGTGTAATCTCCTATACCTAGGGGCTCTTGAACATACTTTATGGTGATACCTGAGGGATGTTTGATATGTTATAGAGTTTTATGTGCACGTATATGCATTATTATGTGATATGTGGATCGAGCCGTCGTTCCTCAGTACTATTAAATGATATATATGCATACTGATCGGGCCGTCGTACCTCGACATTATCATACGATATATGGATCGAGCCATCGTACCTCGGCATTATCATATGTTATATGGATTGGGCCATCGCACCTCAGTATTATCATATGATATATGGATCGGGCTATCGTACCTCGGTATTATCATATGATATACAGATCAGGCCATCTTTTCTCGGTATTATTATACGATATGTGGATCAGGCCATCGTTCCTTGGCATGTGCTTGCTATATACATAGATCAGGTTGTACGTTCCACAGCGCTAATGGCATATATATGCCTATCATGATAGATGATGTATTTGTAACACCGAGTCCCCGAATGGGCCGGATACGGTACGTGATAATGGTATACATGACTTTACTTTGTGAGGTGCAGGTACAGTACCCTATTAAATGTTATACTTGGTTTCCTGAATCCTTGTTTCAGTTGTTATCTCAGTTATGTTATGCTTATATACTCAGTACATATATCGTACTAACCCTCCGTTCTCTGGGGGCTATGTTTCATGCCCGCAGGTACAGACACAGGTGTTGGGAGTCCACCAGCTTAGGATTCCACTCAACTAGTTTGGAAGGAGCTCCAATGATTCGGAGGCGAGTTGTAATACCAAACCTCCTATGTATATATTTATTTATTCAGGGGTACGGCGAGGGCTCTGTCCCACCATATGTTACTATTAATGTTCTTAGAGGTCTATAGACATATGTGTGGGTTATACATGTAAGTTCTGTTCAGTTATGACTACATGATGTACTGTAAATATTAAGGTACCATGGAAGCCTTGTTGGCTTGCACGCCCTTTCATAATAAGATACAAATGAAAGAGGCTACAGGTATGAAAATGTTAGGACCCACTGGGGTTCTTATGGATAGTTCTTATATTGATCGTTACATATGATAGATATGGTTATGGGGGTCTAGGTCAGACCCCAGTCGTGGCCTACCAGGTTGGGTCGTGACATAAAATTACCATTTTATCCCTATCATTAGTGCCCCGAGTGTTATTTGTTCAGTTTTTTTCGTTGAATATATTAAAGCCTTAATAGTTAGTGAATTGGGAAAATTCTTTAGTTTTATAAAGTTCAAATGTGAAAAGTGGTTTTTGATACCAAATAAAGCTACGAATCTCGAAATGGGATTTCGTCATTCCATCAGCTCTGAAATGTGGAAATTGGACTAGAAGAGTTGTCGAAAATAGATTTGGGGTGGATATGTGAATTTGAGATCTTAAGTTGAAAAGTGAGGGTTTAAATAAATTGGTTTGAGAGGGTATTTTGGTTAAAACAACTTATTTTTGGAAATCTGACAATTCCATTGAGTCTAAAATGTCAAATTTAGTAGAGTACCATATCCGGTTTGTTTTTATCGGACTCCGAATAATTTTGAGGGTTCGAGAGCCTTTTGGATTGTTTTCAGCAGTTGTTTCTGGTTCCAGTGTAGCTCTCCATTATTCATCATGATCGCAACCTTATTTTCCCTCCGGTGTTTCTTACAATTGTGATGATTAGTGGCTCGAGATTGCGATGCATAATTCATGCCTGAACAATGCTCAACTTCGGGAGAAATCCTATTTTCACCATTTTTGATTTCTTGAGTTTCTTGGGGCAATTTTGAGAAGAGGATTTCAAGTAAAATCATTGTGTAAATGATTTTTAACCTAAAATCTTCCTTTCTCATTAATTATTTGATGATTTTAACTCCTAAATTTTAGTTTCAAACTCCAAAATATTTTGTTTCTTCCCTAATCTGAATTCAAGGAAATTGGTGATTTCTAACTCGTTTTGTACTCAATTTTATGGGATTTTCAACCATGAGTTCCTTAATACTAGTAGAATGTAATTTTGCAATAAAATTCTAGATTTTTCCCTTTTTGACATTAATGAATTTTTAGACTATTTTACCCCTGGTATCGAAATCTATCAATATGGGTGTCATTGGACTACTTTTGACGCGTATGATTCATTCTTTATAGTGAGTTATTATTTCAGGTATTGAATTGAGAGGTTGTTTGTTTGGTAGAGCATTCGAGTGCGGTTTCGGCAATTCAGGTAGGTTTGGCTATCCTTGGAGATAAGTTGGGGTGATTAGTCAAATTCTATATTTCAGACTTTGGGATAGGGTTATAGTGTAGTTTGGGACTAATAATTTATATTGTGATACTCGTGTGGGGGCTTATATATGTTATGTAGCCCATGTAGGGGCCTTATGTGATATTTTTTTTGTGATTGAGATTCTGTAATCTATGACTTAACTGAATAGATATGTGAAGAGGCTATTTGACTTGTAATGCCCATCTAAGGGGTTAAGTTGAGGTTTTTTAGCATGCCTGAGTATTGAGATGTGCTTGAGAAAGGGGTAAACACTTAGTTTGATGTATTTCCTTCCCATTACTGTCTATTGAGGGTGAAAATCATACTTAGGTTAAGTTTTGAGAACTTTGAACCCTATACTACATGTTGAGTTGAATATTACCTCCATGCCTTATATGTTGTAAATCATTCATCCTCATTTATATTATCATTGATCATGTAAGTTGCTAATTGAGGAAATCCTTTTTGAGAAATAAAATGTGACACCTTTCATATATATTTGACCACGAGTAGTTGGCAAGCAGATGAAGTAGTAGTATCATAAGTCCATGGATATGAGTTGGGTGGCGATGTAGCTAATACAATGAGGTTGTGATGAGGTATATGGTCTGCGAGACCCTAATGGGTCCTGCTTAGTAGCATAGCTTGGCAGGTGTATACGACAGGTTTTACAACAGTTTTGATCCCACCATACCATCATATTATTGCATCATCATAATGCATTAAATTGCATTAATACCTGTGATATTTGTTCTATATGTTTAATTTTGAAATTGAACTGTAATTATGTATTTACTTTATCCGCGCCATTCTACATAAATTGGCGGCATCGTAGTCGGAGTGAGACTTTTTTGCGTGCAGGTGAAAGTGTTCCTTAGTTTATTTCATAGTTCTTGATTAATTCCTTATACTCAGCTGGTTAAACCTACTGAGTACTTATGGATTGTACTCACCCCTACTTTTGTATTCATTTTTTATACAGATTCTAGTGAGGGTGTCCAGCGTGGTAGTTGATTCTAGAGGATACATTATAATCGGATCA
Source organism: Solanum dulcamara (assembly GCF_947179165.1). Taxonomy (NCBI): domain Eukaryota; kingdom Viridiplantae; phylum Streptophyta; class Magnoliopsida; order Solanales; family Solanaceae; genus Solanum; species Solanum dulcamara. The sequence goes on along the minus strand of NC_077240.1, from coordinate 42,917,982 downwards.
GTGGTGAGATCTTGGGATCCAGATCACTTCTAGTCCATCTTTTATTTTTAGTCTTACATTTATTCAGAGACTGAAGCTGTGTATTCATATTTGTATTTAGATGCTATTAAACTTATGACATCAGGTTTTAGGATATTTTCGTTGTAGTCCTTTCATTTGCATTTATTTGTGGCTTGACTTTCCTTTGGAAGTCTCATATGGTTTTACTTTTTGACTTACATATTAGAATGGGGTTTGGAATGTGTGCCATCATGACTCCGGTTTTTGGGTCGTCACACCAGTTCAAGTAAAAACTAAAATCAATTTTTTATTTAAATTAACTTAAAGTATTCACCAAATTTAAGTTAGTTATTTCATCAAATTAAAATTAAAATTTCTACATTAAAATTTGTATTTCAGGTACATATATACATACAAAATATTTACCAACCATTATACCAATTATTATTAATACGATTAATCTGTTGCGTTAAATATATGTATACATCAAAATTTCACCAAACAATTCATTTATATTTACCATTGAAAGCTATCTTTAGTAAACATCAAAATCAATTTTAACCTAAATTAGCTTTAAATATTTACCAAATTTTAGTGATTTTTTCATGAATTATAATTAAAAATTTCAACAATAAAATTACTATGTCATTTATACTATTAGATTTCGCAAACAACTAAACCTTATTTTCACCAACCATATAACATACAAATACATAAATAAATTTTACACCAACCATTTTACCTATTAATATTTACCAATGTTATACTAACCATTATATCAACTATTACGTACCAACTTTATACCAACCATTATACCATATTTATATATATATTACTTTTAAATACACCTACATATAAAATTGCAATTTTACATCAATATTTCATCAAAGAATGTCCATTTACATTCAATGAAGAAAATCAACTTTAGTAAAAAATTAGATAAACTTTCATATAAATTAAGTTAAAATTTCAACATTAGAAACTAATTGGCATAAATAATCAATTCAAATGTTACGCCAATATTATAAATTATAATAACACCCATTTATCACCATTCACAAATAACATTTCAACTCAACAATACCATATCATGTGGAAATTTGATGCAGGTCTTCTTGTTATGTCCTAGTGTAGCACATTTACTATAGGTAACTTTGAATCTCTTGAATCTTCTTATGGTCGTTATTTGGTGGTCTGCCTGATTTCCTTCTTGCATTTAATGGTAAGACTATCTCTTCTAAAACATGTAATGTAATCACCCATGTGCTTCTTTTTTTTTTTTTTTTTATGGGAACAGACCCTACACGAGGCTCCCACCTCTCGTGCACAGTCAGGGGTTAAGCAACACCCCCAAGCCTTAACATAAATAACCAAAATAAAAATACAAGGAGGGGGACATAAACCTTACCTCCGATCCTATGGTGGTTCATAAGTCGGCTAACCTATTAAGGTCGGCTAACTCATCCCTGATACAAAAAAGAGACTAACTATAACTAGAAAGCAGTAAACCTGTGAGAGGACTCCTCCCGGTACAATTCAACTATGAAAGCATAAATGAGGGAGACTCTCCCCTTCCATGAGAAAAAAGGAAAGTAACCTACACTAGTCCTATTCAACTATGCTACGTACCAGACATAGCTACATTGAAGAAGAACAAGTATACGAAACTTCTATCTCGCATGGGATGGGAAATTCCTTTCATCTTTGCTCTTTTTAGTCTTGTCGTACCAAGTAAATCCAGGTGAAGTGTGCCTTTGTATCAGTATCATGATTACCAGCTAAGGAGGCTGAAAGGAGAGGAAGTATATGGAGCTATAGTAGCCAACGGCCTTGGATTTGTTGTGGAGAAAAGTGTAGCTGCATTCGAACACCTGCATGGGGTTCCAAATGTATGGTTGCTGCAGACCTGCACCTACAAGTAGCCAAGGGAGCAAACAAACATGGTTGTTGTAGTTCTGTAACCAGCTCCTTGCTGTCTCTCTCTCTGTTGGATGATGGTCAAGTCCTTGGGATACCTGCACAGACAGACAAAACCAGAAACATACACAAGCAACCAAGTCTAGAGGTTGCTGTACATGGGAGTGTGTTGGTTTTGGCATCTGTTGTTGCTGATGCTGTTGAACTTCATCTTTCAAGTCTGCACTTTCAGCTTCAGCTCTGTGGTTGAGTTGTTGTTTGGTGTGTGGTTGAGCAGTTGTTTGGTGTTGTGTTCCCACAGTATGTATATGAAGTTGATGGAGATGTAACATGTTACAGCTACTCATGATATTGTTGTTGGTTCTTGGATGTTGTCTATGAGGTTGTTGGAGATCCATCTGAGTTCCACTGTTGCCTGTATCTCCAACAACCTGCACAAATAAACAAGCAAACACACAATTCCAAGAGCAGTTCCAAAAGTTCTGAATGTGGTGCCATTCCTCTGTTGCAGCTGGCTTCCTCAAATTCTGTATTTGCAATATTGAGAGACTCCCATATGTTGTTTGATGTTGTCGGTTGTTGCAGTGTGTCAGTTCAGCAGCTTCCATGTGTAGGAGTTCTTTAGTATACCTGCACAAGCACCTAAAAGGAAAGCATACAAACCTGCCAATCTGCAGGTTGCTGGAGATTGCATTTTGGACTTGTGGTAGATCCCTCTTTTGGTACTTCTGCTGCTGTGCTGCATATGGTAGGTACAGAGGGTGGGTGATGATGGCTGCAGGTTCCCTGAGAAGCCAAGCATTCTCAACTTTGAAGTTGTAGCAGGTGTGCAACTGTGAACCTGCCTTAGCAACTAAAAAAAGGTCTAGCAATTGTGGGAAGTGAAAAGGTTGGTGCAAGTTTGTGTGCAGCTCCTTGTTGCTTGTTTTGAAGTGGTTAAACTTCTTGGAGTACCTGCATAGATAAACAAAACCAACAATCCACACAACCAAAGAAATCTGGAAGATGTTGTAACTATGTTCCTTGTGTGCTGCAATCCAAATAATTTGGTGTTGCTGCAGGTCATGAAGAATGTTGGGGAGTGCTGGAGAGTTCCTGGTATGTGGACCTACACATACAAATAGCCAAGGAAGCAAGCAATGAAGATTGGAGGTCTTTGGACAGGTCCACAAGCTGCACCTCACCCTGCACATGCTGCCCTGCTGAAGCTTAAGTGCTGCAGGGTGGTTGGAAGTTGTATTTGGGCTTTTCTCTATGTATTTGTTGTTAATGAATGTTGATACATCACTCCAGGTACCTGAAATAATACAACAACCAAAAACAAACAAAAGGGGGCTTGCACAAACTAGCAAAAAGGAAGTGACCTCAGTAGGAGCTTTGGAGACTATTATCTTTTGCCAAGTCGCTCGACTAACGTCTCCAATTCTCCGTTTGGCCTGAAACTTCATGAGGTTTGCATATATGTCCTTTTCTTTATCCCTGCAAATTTTGAGGGCTTGACTCCCAAGCTGGAGCTTCCAATTACCAAGTTTCTCTCTCTTTAGGCTTAAGACTGCTGATTTTTTCCAGGTCGCTCGCCTAACGTCTCCAATTATCCTTTTGAGCTGAAACTTGTTGGGCCTTTCCAAATTAGTATATGATGCAATCCTGCAAAAGTTGGAGGTGTTTGGACATGTCCACTTGGTACAAATCACCCTGCACCAACAAACAGAAAAACACACAGGCAAGTAATTCTGCAGGTTATAATAGCTACTAATATTGTCTTGTATGTGTTCCCTGAAAGTTGCAGGTTTGTGACTTTGTTGCTGGAGGATGTTGTTGTTGATAAAGGTAAGAGGCAGGCTGAAATTGCAGTACAAAGGACTCCTTATGCATGATCTTGTGTTCTTGCATCCTTTAACAGCCATCCAAAGAGGGGTTGCATCAATTGGATTTGGCAAACTTCCATTTGTAGTTTGTTGCATCCTGCTATTGTTGCACCATGGGGCACCTAAATTTGTTTCTCCACTGGTGGACTGATGAGTTGTAGTTTTGTATGTACCTGCACATACAACAGAGATAGGAAAAGAAAGAAGAAATAATGCTCTATTCCTTACCTGTAGAAGCAAGTTTTTATGTCTAAAAAGCAATAAGTAGAGGAGACTTTCCTCTTTACAATAGTCCTAATTATAGGATCTTCAAGGTAGCTGTAATTATACATATCCAAGTTGAAGATCAAATTAGAACAATAATAAGGCAGTTGTCAGGGGGGCTTCTTAATCCTTTTGAGTCTCCTTCTTCTGAAATTTGCCATTCCCAGCATGTCTAGCTCCATGAGGGCTCTGGCCTCTTTGGGAAGATCCTGCTTGTTGAAGTAGAGCTCAGGAACAGAGCATTTGTGGATGTGTTTGGACAAGCTATCAGCTGTGGAATTGGCTTCCCTGAAGGTGTGGTTGCAGCTGAATTCCTGGAATTGGTTTATGATGTTATTAAGCTTGTCCAACAGCTCTTTGATGGACCATGGAGGCTTTGCTTCCTGTTGCAGCCATTTGAGAAGTAATTGGGAATCAACCTCCAGTATGACTTGATTGTAGCCAAGATGAAGGCACCAAGAGAGACCAAAGATAGCAGCTTTGATCTCTGCTTGATTGTTAGTTCCAGATCCTAAGGGGATTGCATAAGCAAACATGAGATCACAAGATGCATTCCTAAGGATTCCTCCTCCTCCAATGTTGTCAGGATTGGTGAGAGCACTGCCATCAGTGTTCAGCTTCACCAAATGGTCAGTTGGTTTGGACCAGCATACAGGGAAGAACTTGATATCATGGTAGCATTTCTCAACCAAGAGAACCAGGTCCCTCCAGTTGTTGGGCCAGTTGATATAAGGAAAAGCACTGTGCAGCAAGTGGGAAGTGTCTTTAAAGACAGAGAACTTTACTCTTGCAAGGTTAGAATGCTTTCCTCCATATTTTGAAGCACATCTATTCTTCCAGAGGTTCCAGCATATGAAGATAGGGAGTGTTTGTATCATGAGCTTGTGAGCCTCATTCCTTCATTTAGAGGTCCACCATCTCATTAACAAATTTCTGAGAGGTGTGTACTCCTTGCTTATGCCCACAGAGTCAGCACACATACTCCAAGTACTCCTGGCAAATGCTCCTGCAACAAGGATATGGTCTATAGTGTCTTGGCCAGGTCTGTAGCAGCAAAAGCATTGTGAAGGAGAGTGTCCAAAGCTGGTTATTTTCTCATTGGTTGGTAACTTTCCCCTAAGGGCTCTCCAAACAAGAAAGGAACATTTGAAAGGTATGAATTAATGCCAGGTATTGGAGTTAATCCTGGTTTTGGGTCTCTTGTCTCTGATGATATTCCAAGCAGAAGAACAGCTAAACTCCCCATTGTTGTTTAGTGTCCAACATGGTTGGTCCTGCTGGAGGGGTTGGTAATTGATGTGAGTAGCAAGAATATTAGACACCATCTGTGGAGGGGCCTGCTGGATGAGAAGATCAGTGTTCCATTGTCCATTGTCCATGAAGGCTGAAACAGTGGTGTTGTTAAGCCTGCAGCTGTTGTTGTTGAATTGGGCTAAAGGACCCACTCCCAACCAGTTGTCCCACCAAAAGAGGCAAGAGCCAGACTGTATTTGCCATTGGATGTGAGGCTCAACTTTGTGCTTGTTCTTCATAAGATGCTTCCATATCAAAGATTGTCCAGTGTGCCATTTCTTGGTGATGGGATTGGATCTTTGGCAGTACTTTGCTTTGGTAAAATCTCCCCATAGTGAGTTCTTAGTTCTAAAAGTCCACCACTGTTTATATTGGAAAGACTTGGCCACATCAGAGATTTGTCTAACACCAATACCACCTTCATCATAGGGGTAGCTAAGGTTTTTCCAGGAAGACCAGTGGTACTTCCTCTTGTCATTCTTCCACCCCCAGAAGAAGTTTGCAGTGATACTCTGAATCTGTTTGAGAATGGCTACAGGAGGGGAGCTAGCTGACAGCAGGTGGATGGGGAGTGCTTGGATGACATGTTTAACCAAAGTGACTCTGCCTCCATAGTTGAGGATCTTAGCCTGCCACCCTGTTATTCTATTCACCACCTTGGCAATCAAATCAGAGTAATATATGAGCTTTTGTCTGCAAATGTAAAGAGGGCACCCCAGATAAGTGATAGGGCTATCCTTTTGCCTGAAGCCAGTGACCTTCTTAATTCTTCTTACAGTAGAATTGAAGGCATTAGAAGGGACCATGAACTGGCTCTTGTCTCTGTTGATCAGCTGACCAGAGGTACTCTCATAAGTGTGCAAGGTTTCCATAATGAGTTGCAAAGTTTGGGCTCTCCCAGAAGAAAAGATGATAACATCATCTGCAAAGCTGAGATGATTAATTTGAGGCCCCCTCTTTGCCATGAATAAACCCTGATAATTAGGATGATGATGGAGATTGTTCAGGAGTCTAGATAAAACTTCAGCCCCAAGGATGAACAGAGAGGGAGAAAGAGGGTCCCCTTGCTTCAGACCTCTTGTGGAGTGAAAACAACCATGTCTTGAGCCATTGATAATGATGGAATACCAATTGTGAGACATAATTCTCCATACCATATCAATGAACCCTTCTCCAAAGCCCATTTTCCTCAAGACCAAACAGATATAGGACCAAGAGACTCTATCATAGGCCTTGGCCATGTCCAGCTTAATGACCACATTACCACCTACATTAGGCTTCTTAATTTGGTGAATGATTTCTTGAGCTAGCATGATGTTCTCAGAGATACTCCTATTTTTAACAAAACCAGATTGGTTAGGGGAAATAAGAGTAGGAAGAGTAGGTGCTAGTCTGAGGCATAAAAGCTTGGAAATAATCTTATTGGTAAAGTTGCTAAGGCTAATAGGCCTGAATTCTGAGAGCTTAGTTGGATGGCTTACTTTTGGGAGTAAAACCAAACAGGTATGAGTATAGTACTTAGGCAATGTTTGACCATTAAAGAAAGAAAGTACCACTCTGAATAAATCTTCTTTGATGATCTCCCAGCACTCCTGAAAAAACTTACCATTCATTCCATCAGGGCCAGCTGCTGAGTTGGGGTTCATAGAGAAGACCACAGTCCTCAGTTCCTCCAAGGTGGGGAGAGCTTGGAGGTCCCTATTTTGATCATCTGTGACAAGCTTAGGAATACATTGAAGGGCATCCTCCTGAATATGAGTGTCTTCAATAGTGAAAATGTTCTGGAAATGATCACAAGCAGCCCTGGCTATGTCATCATCCCCTTGCAACCAGTTACCTTCATCATTTTGAATCCTATGGATGAAGAGTTTCCTTCTTCTTCCTCTGATGATTGCATGAAAGTACTTGGAGTTCTTGTCCCCCTCTTTGAACCATTGCAACTGAGTCTTTTGTTTGAGCATGGAGTCCTCCAACTTAAGATATCTAATATACTCAGCATTGATGGCATGAAGATTGGCTCTACATTCCTCAGAGTTAAGAAGAATCAGATCCTCCTCAGCTTGTCTAACCTTGGCTTCATACTCTTTCACCTTAGCATAGATGTCCCCAAACTGCATCCTGGACCACCTACTAAGAGTATTAGATAATCTCTTCATTTTCTGATGAAAATACCACATGGGATTACCCTCAATGTTCCTGTTCCAGCAGTTGCTAACAGTATCCATGAAGGAGTGGTGGTCTGTCCAACAATTCATGAATTTAAAATACTTGATGTGGTGTTGATGGTGCTCAGTGAACTCTAACAGGAGAGGGCAATGGTCAGAGCCAACAGTAGGTAAGTGAGTGATAGTAGTCTGAGGCATCACTTCCAGCCATTTGTCATTGACCATACCTCTATCTAATCTCTTCCAGATTCTAAAGAAGATACCCCTCTGATTAGACCAAGTGTATTTCTGTCCAGAGAATCCCAAATCCTGAAGACCACAGGCTTGAATGATGCTTATGAACTCCAAGCTCTTTCTCATATTGTAGGTAACACCCCCCAGTTTCTCTTCAGGTTCAGTGATAACATTGAAGTCACCTAAGGTACACCAAGGGAGGGTTGTATTTGAGTGCTGCAACATGCTATCCCATAAGGGTCTTCTGAGATGATCTTTGCATTTTGCATAGACAAATGAAACTCTGAATTGGTTTGGATTCATTACATGGAAGATTTCACAAGTAATCACCTGTTCCCCATTTTCCAGAATCCTACAATCCACATCTTTGTTCCAAAACAACCAAATCTTACCATTTGGGTTGCTAATAGCATTGTCCATGTTAAGCTGGTTTCTGAACTGATGAATTTGAGAGCTATCAGAAAAAGGTTCCAGGATAGCAAATAAGGAAATCTGATGGATACTCTTCAGGGATTGAAGTCTTTCCATGACACCCTGGGTATTAATACCCCTCACATTCCAACAGAGAATACTACTCATTGGGAAACTTTGGAGGTGTAGAGTCTAGTGTTTGGTCTGCCCTTGGGGGCAGAGTTCACAGGGCTATTTGGTTGGAAGTTTGTTCTGTGAGCACCCCTTGGAGAGAGTCCCTGAGCCTTAGCAATCTGCTGGACTTCATCTTCATACACATTTTCCTTGGAAGGACTGAAGGCCTTTATTAATTGCTCACTCACAGCATCATCATCATCATAATCATTCATTAGTTGGTAATCACTATCCTCCTTATTCTCAGATACACACACTGCATATTCATCAATCTCAGGAGGAGTTTTATTGTTGGTATTGAGGGTACACTTGGGCTGGGATGCACCAGTATTGGTCTCAGGAGTGAGACCTGCTGACTGAGTGGGAGTTGTAAGTATGCAATGGGTTTGGAGGGGAGTGATATCCATCCCCACCTGGTCATCATCTAAGACAAATTATTGGCACCCCTGCTCCCCTTGCTGTACTAACACAATGTCCATAGTTTGACATTTTTCAGCAGAGTTCTTTTCTGTTATTTTCTTTTTGATGGCTTCTCTTCTCTTTTTGCTCAGCTTATTCTTCTGAACAGTAGTACTTTTACCACTAGTACTAGCATGTGATCCCAGGTCTTTGGCCATGGCACCTTTGCTAGCTTTCATGGTAACTTCATCAGTAGGAGTAGCTATAGGGATAGGGGTGTTTGTGGGGGCCTTATGAGCAGAAACAGCAGGGTCTCTAGAATCACTCCTAATCTCAACAGTGCTCTCATGCATAGCATGAGGGGATACCCTTCCCCCATTAGTTTCCCCATCCTGCATGTCAGTGGGGTTCTCCTGTATATTTCCAACCTCCCCTCCTTCAACTACCAGATCAGCCATAACAACATCAGCCTTTGGGGGGGGCAGGGGTATTGGGAGTGATAATTCAATACCTGAATTCCTTGCAATATTGGTCCTTGATGCAGTACCTGGTAATGTAGTACTTGTGCAGAGAATATGGGGGGAAGGGGTTTGTGGGAGAGATAAGTCAATACCTTGTCTCTCAGTTGTGGTGCTTGCTTGCCTTGTTGATGAACTCTTTAGAATTGAGTTCCTTAGGATGTTTGTAGTTCCTGCATTTTGGTTAGTGGGTTGATCTTGCCTAGCAAGATCAACATGAACATTGGGAATAGAATTAGGAGTAGGAATCTTACCTGGATCAGCATGGACTTGCTGCACTGCTACATACTTGCCTTTGAGTGATGCTCCAGTGTTTCTGCTGTCCTGATTTTGCTACACATTGGATGGTCCTTTGTTCTGCTTCCTTCTTTGTGTTTGCCAGCCATTGTCATCTTTGCTAGCCTTGGAGTTTTGTGGCTGTTGTGATCCATTGATTGTTGAAGGATTGTTTTGAGTCTGTGGTGGGGGGGATTGTTCTGTTTTGTCATTCTCATCATGGCTCTTGTTTTTCTTTCCATTTTCAGTCTCTTTCCTGTTTTTTTGTTCTTCATCTCTTTTTCTAATGTTTCATACATGTATCATGTGCCCCTGATGCTTGCAATACATGAAATATTTAGGGACATTCTCATAAAGCAGTTCTTGCCATCTTCCAATAGTTGGATCTCTTTTGTCATAGCCAAGCCAGACATGATGAGGCCTCTCTTGGGTCAGATTGATTTGAACTCTTACTTTGGCAGTACTTCCTCTTGTCTTTTGGACAGAGGCAGTATCCATAAAGAGAACTTTTCCAACAGGGGCCAATAAAGTAGTTACAAACTCCTTTTCATAGCAATGCCATGGGAGTTCTGGCAGGGCTACCCACACAGGAACAATAGGAGTTTCCTCCTCAGGCCTAAAAGTTGGAGTCCAGGTTTGTATCCTCATAGCTTGGCCTTCAATGGTCATTCTTTGCTTGGTCCACACAGTTGTGTAGTCCAATTCATTGTCCAAGTCAATGTATACATGTCTGGCATTGAAGTGGGCAATTTTAACACCCCCTACCAATTGAGTTTGGAGAATGAAGCTTCTCCTTATTAGCTCCACTTTAGGCATAGTGCTGCTGAATTTCCCAACAAGGGTATATTTGCATTTTTGAGCTAATTTAATCATGAAATCATCATGGTCATATATCACAGCAGGTAGCCCTTATTTAGTGGTATAGATAGGGGGAGATAGCTCAAGAGGGGTGTCATTCTTGGCTTGGTTTAACCTAAGCTTAGAGGCAAAGGTTTGGATCACTGTGTATGGGGCAGGGGCAGGGACCTGTTCCTTTCTATTGGGGAAAGGATTCCTTTGAGGATTTCTATTGGTATTTTCTACTTGTTGAGGCTGATTAGTCCCAGGTTTAGGAGCTTGGTTATTGGGGCTAATTTTATCAAAGTTGGATGATATCTTAGGGAAGCTGTTGTAAAGGCTAGTAGGCTGATTGTTTCCAGGCTTGCTAGTAGACATAGGATTGTTATGAGTATTACCCTGCACACAAACATTAGCAGCAGTACCAGGGAGCACATTTGCTCCACTGGATTTCAACAAACTAACATCATAGCTAAGCAGATTAGAGGGGTGCCCTGCAACATTATCTCTACCATCATGTTTGTCAGGATTAGAATCCAAAACCTTTTCTAGGCCAAGCACAGAGTTAGTATGGTGTTCTATAGCATTGGAATTTAAAAGTATTTCATTAGAAGAATGATTATACTGACCCTGGTTAGGATTATTAGAGATGGGGTACTTACTTGGAATGCTTTGGTGGAAGCTGCTGCTGTGATGAGTTGAGACTTCATGAGCCTGATCATTACCATTCCTTTGGGGTGTTATGGATTGAGTGCCATTGTCTCTATACTGATGTTGGTTGTGTGCTAAAGTAAGCTCCTCAGATTGTAAGGCCTTGAAACTGTGAGTGTCACCTCCATTTGCGTCTTGACGACTTTTTGAATTCGAACATATGGGAGGTGATTCGAACTCAATAATTTGCCTGGAAAGGTTACCAACAACCTGGGGAACCTTTTGGAATTGGTCCCTTCTCAATTGGGTCGCCGGAGCTCCGGCGACCTCTCCTTGAATGTCGCCTTGACGACTTTTCGAATTTGAGCTAATAGGAGATGATTCGATACTGGGTATATAGTTTGGAAGCCTCCCTTTAGTGTCACGAACCTGTTGGCATTGATATTGGATTGATTGGTTCGCCGGAGCTCCGGCGACACCATCATGGCCAGTATTCGAATTCAAATTCGAGGAAGAGGGTAGATATTCGAGCTGTTTCTTTGTGGCTGGGAGGTGCTCCCTATCAAGCTGAACACTTTGGTATTGAGCTTGGTCGAATTGAGTGGCCGGAGCTCCGGCGACCTCATCTGACTGAGGGATCAAATTGATATTCGAGGCTTTTGGGATTGATTCGAGCTGGCTCTTGGTACCTGGGAGGTCCTCCGCATCAACCTCAACACGTTGGCAATGATTTTGATAGGATATGTATGCCGGAGCTCCGGCGCCGGCATCGACCTGTTCACCGGCGTTTCCAACTCCAGTGAAAATTGAACCAGTAGAAGCATCTTGCCTAGGAGAACAAACCCCAGTGGGTCCGAGGTCTCGAATCTCACCGGAACTTGGTCGAATTTCAAGGCGCACCTCCGGCGACTGTGCATTTTCCAGTGCACTAATTGCAGGATCAGTGCTCACGATTTGTGTAGTATTTTGATCCAATTTTTGGACTATAGGTAGTCCAAATGATAAGGAATCAGATGATACAGGTCTTGTGACTCGAATCAAACCATTGTTCTTCAAATCAATGATTCTTTGAGCACGGCGCAGCTCCTCCTCAGAAATATCTACAGTGTTCGCAGGTGTATTTTGCAGATTGGAGGAGCTGTGGGTTTGATTTTGTGATGTTGCAACTTGAATCAATCCTGCCTTACTTGAAATTGCTACTGGTTTGTCAGTATTTTTTTGCAGATTCAAAGTACTCTTAGCTGGATTAAAGGTTGATGCATCTTCAGCTATGTTCTTATTACGGTCCGGTGGTATGTGAAGCTCCACCGGCGGTAGTGAAGCCATTCCGGCTGTCTTCTGCCGATGAAGATGATGAACAGTAGTGTTAGTTACCGTTAGTAAATCTGGCGGATGTTACTTTCTTTCCCAGATTTCGCTAGATCATTTTGCATTCTGTAATGACCCTCTAGGTCATTTTTGAGTTAACACATTCATTTTATTGTTTAGAGCATTGCTATAGCGATTCCATGTTATTTATGACTTAATGGTATTGAGTGTTCAATCATGTAGTCGCTCGTTCAAGTTTTAGTCCCATTATCCTATTTTGGAGCAAATTCTGATAGTTCTAGTAGCTCCAAAATGACCAAATTAGGCTAGTAGTATGATTGGCATGAGTATCAAGGCATTTTATGCGAGTTTGGGGCCATTTGTCGTTTTAGCCTTCGAAATTTGTTCTAAGGTTGACTTGGTCAAAATTCTTTGAAAACGCACTTGGATAAAAATTCTGTCAATATGATTAGTTATAAAATGTCAAGTTTGGTCTAGAACGATCCTTTGTTCGCTTCTCAAGGCCTCTAGTCTAATTCTGAGGCCCATTATGGAAATTGGCTAAAATGGCACTTGGGTGTGGAATCCACTATTATTAAAATGACCTTTTATAGAAATTTTGAATACTCCATTGATTCTGAAACATTGAATTCTATGGGGTAGCATATCTCATTTGTGCATGCGGTTCCAAATGAATCCTTAGCATCCATGTAAGACCCCGTAAGTCAAAAAGTTGGAACCAACAAGAAATTCTCAGATTTTGTACTGACCTCATGTTTACGAGTCATTCTATGACTCGTAGAGCTTTCTACGACTTGTAAGAGTGAGTCGTAGAGTGACCTTTTGAGTATTGTTTAGTACCACCCTCAGGAGAGGTTCTACAACTCAAGAGGACAAGTTGTCCTATTCATGAGTTGTAAGAATGACTCATTTAAAAACTCCAGAGTCTATTAAACTTGCAAGTTTTCAAGCCTGCCAAATGAGTCAAGATGATGACTCATAGTCCTCTAGATGAGTCACAGACATGACTCGTAGGTGAAGATCAGAAACTCTAAATTTGGGTCTTTTCAGACCTGCAGGACGAGTCTTGTTGATGACTCGTAACATTGACAATGAGTCGTAAACTTAACTCCTACAGAAACTCCTGAGGCTAGATATTTTTAGGAAATTCATCAGGCCTACACTACAACTTAAGTCTATGAGTCGTAGACTTGAGGACAATACGTAGAAGTGAACTTGTAGAGTCAGATTCGAGTTTTAATGAATGGTATTTGTGTCATTTCCCATGTTTGTTCATTGAACCTAGACTAAATTATGGCTAAGTTCAACCTTATAACTACCTAATTCTTTGAAATTTCCCTTATTCTAATTCATTCATCAAAATTCTACTAAAGCAAGAACTCAATTCTCTCAAGGTTTCTCTCCAATATCCAAGCGATATTCATCAAGGTATGTGGGGATTAATCCATGGGTTTCTTTCACCCATGGAGTCCCAAAGTTGTTTCCAAGTTTTTTTCAATTTTAAATTGTTTATGAACCCTAGTTTTGATGAATTTCATTGACCTATTTCAATTTCGTTTAAAATTATTATCAATGATTATTCTAAAAATGTATCTACATGAATTTTATAATTTTAAATTGAATTATAAATACCCATGCATAAAGCTATCTCAATTATTATTTTGAGGTTCAAAGATGATTTTTATGAGTTGATTATGAGTTCAATGATTTTCAAAGAATGTTTTATGAATTAGAGTTGGGATTATGTTTTAATGATTAAAGTTATGATGATGATGATCAATTGTGAAAAAATGTAGTTATTATGGTGTGATAAGTTCAATTATCACACAATCATGTTTGAAGATGGTGATAAGGACAATTCTCACCTAAGTTATGAATTCCTATGAATCACTAAAGTTAATGAGCTACTCTTAATATGTTTTATAAAGATGGATTGATCATAGGTAGTTATTATCTTTCCCTATGATGTTTATGATCATGTTTTAATAAATTCCATTGGGATATTGACTAAGCATCATGAGGACTTCTAGGTGGGTTCGATTCGGTAACATAGTTAGATACCCAAGGGAATCCTAGTAGCAATCTAAAGTCCCAAACTATGTGGCCAACATAAGATTGCCTTCATGTCCTAACTAGTCGATCCACATATAGCTCATAAAGTTAAAGTTGTTTCTCACAGAATCTACCTTGGCAAATTAGCCTCTCCCTTCTTGATGTGGGAGTTACATCAGATTCTAGGTTATAGCTCGCATGGTCTTAAGATATCGGTTAAAAGTCTTATCCCACAAAAGTTGAATGTAAAGATATGAGATTTACTATGAAGTTTTATGATGCACTAACCATAAGTTTTCATTTGTATTAAATATTTTTAAGTCTTATTCATGTTCATTATATTGGTCATGCATCTTATGTCATATTTCTCATGTTTCTTACTTTATCATCCATATGTCACATACTTATTACATTTTAGGTCCTAATGCATATTTTGCCTACATTATCTCTTAATATAGGGACAGACGTCGACCATTCTATTCATGGCTAGAGTTCTTTAGTGCTCCAAAAAGTTGGTGAGTCCTCATATTATCAAGGACATAACTTTCCTTTTGATTACTACTTTGAATTTCTTTCATGATTTAGGTGAGCTGGGAGCTTGTCCTAAGACACCACCAAAGACTAGAATAGAGGCATGATTAGATGATATTTTGATGTAGTCTATCTGGACATTGATTGAGTAATTCTAGCCCCTTTAGTCCCATTCTTTTGAGTTGTTACTTCCTCTTATTATCATGTTTATTTACCTTATGCATGCAATCTATGCTAATATGGCTTGGTTGTGATCCCTCATAATTTCGATTGTCGTGTTATGGCTTGGCACTAGTTCGGGTCGTGACAAGCTTGGTATCATAGCATAGGGTTTAGGAGTGTCCTAGAGAGTCTAATATGCCACGTTAAGTAGAGTCTTCTTCATTGGTGTGAAGCGCTCTACATCTATGAATAAGAGGCTACAAAACATCTTAGAAAAATCTCACTTCTTTCATAATTTATGTTGTGCGGTAGAGTGGAATCTAAGTCTTTCCCTTTAATGTTTATTCTTTGCAATTTTCAAAATATGCCTCCACGAAGATGCCCCATTCGTAGGAATGTGGTTAAAGAGGAGCAACAAGCTCTGAATGATCCCTTGAATGACAAAGTCTCCAATGCCGAGTTTCGTGCGGCCTTTCAAATACTTGCTCAAGTGATTATGGCTAAAGTCAATCATGAGGTGGTTGCTCCCATGAACCCAAATGTGGGAACGGTGGCAACAAGAGTTTGTGATTTCATAAGGATGAATCCTCTGGAGTTTTGGGGTTCCAAGGTAGATGAGGATCCACAAGAGTTTATTGATAGTATTCACAAGATTATGGATATTATGGGGGTTAGACTGGTTAAGAGGGTAGAGTTGGCTATGTACCAATTGAAGGGTGTTTCTCGTATTTGTATTTGATCAATGGAAAAGTGATAGGCTTAGAGAGGCAGATCTCGTGACTTAGGATGAGTTCAAAGGAGTATTTGTTGATTGCTTGTTTCCATTGGAGTTGAGGGAGGCAAAGGTACAAGAATTCATCAACCTTAAGCAAGGTGGTATGAATGTGAGGGAGTATGCCCTCAAGGTTACTCAATTGACGAAATATGCTCCATTCATAGTTGCCGGCCCAAGAACTTGTATGAGCAAGTTTGTATCGGGTGTATCGAATATGGTTTCTAAGGAATGTAAAATGGCTATATTGATTTAAGAAATGGATATCTCTAAACCTATTACCTATGCAGAGAAAATAGAGGGTGAAAAGCTTAAGGAAAAAAGTGCTAGCGAGTCCAAGAGAGAAAGGACCAATGGTGGTGATTCTTCTCACACTAAGTCCAGAAGTGGTGGGCGTCCTCATTTTTTCCAAAGGAACTCCAGTCAAGGTTCTTCAAATTCTAATACTCTAAGGTTTGATAAGGATAGGGTGTCAACCATAAGCCTCAAAGAGGTGCTCCTATTAGCCAAGTTACTCCCACATGCAAGAAGTTTGGCAAGAACCACAAGGGTCAGTGTCTAGAGTGTTTGAATGTGTGCTATCGATGTGGTAAACTGGGTCATCATGCTAAAGAATGCAAAGTGGCTTAAGGTACTCAAGTAAAACCAAAGGTTAGTCAACACAACAATCGGTTTTATGCTCTTCACGGTAGGCAAGAGGTGGAGGAGACTCCCAATGTGATTACCGATATGTTGCTGGTCTTCCACTACGATATTTATGTCTTACTTGATTCAGGTGAAAATTTATCTTTTGTTACTACTTATGTGACCATGAGATTTGATGTTAGTCCCAAAATATTGTTAGAGCCTTTTCTTTTTATATTCCCGTAGGTGAGCTGGTTATGGCTAAAAGAGTCTATAGAAGTTATCCCATTTCGATTTTCCATAAAGTTACTCTATCTCATCTAGTTGAGTTTGAGATGACCGATTTTTATGTAGTTCTTGGTATGGATTGGATAGATGCATATTATGCTTCTATTGGTTGTAGAACTCGAGTGATAAATTTCTAATTTCTTAATGAGCCGGTCCTAGAATGAAAGGGTAGTAATTCTGTATTCAAAGGTGAATTCATTTCATGCCTTAAAGATCGAAAAATGATTTCCAAGGGTTGTATCTACCATTTTTTGAGGGCTGGGGATACTAATTCTGAAGCCCCTACTCTAGAATCAGTCCCCATTGCTAATGATTTTCCAAATGTGTTTTCTGATGATCTACTCGATGTTCCTCCCGAAATAGAAATTGACTTTGACATAGATTTTCTTTCGGTACTCAACCCATTTCTATTCCTCCTCATCAAATGGCTCCAGCCGAACTAAAGGAGTTAAAGGACCAATTGAAAGACTTGTTAGACAAAGATTTCATTAGACCAAGTATATCCCCATGGGGTGCTCCTATTTTGTTTGTTATAAAGAAGGATGGTTCACTATGTATGTGCATTGAGTACCAATAATTAAATAAAGTAATCATCAAGAATAAATCCCAATTCCTAGGATAGATAATTTTTTTGACCAATTGCAATGGGCAAGTTACTTCTCTAAGATTGATATCCATTTTGATTATCACCAACTAAGGGTGAGGGAGTGTGATATTTTCAAGATGACATTTCGAACAAAGTATGGCCATTATGAGTTCTTAGTTATGTCATTTGTTTTGACAAATACCCCCGCAACATTCATGGATTTGATAAATAGGGTGTTCAAACAATATTTTGACATGTTTGTAATTTTTTTTATTGATGACATATTGGTTTTTAATCAGAATGAGGAGGAGCATGCTAATCACTTAAGAATTGTGCTACAAACTCTAAGGGACAAACAATTATTTTCTAAGTTGAATAAATGTAAGTTTTGGTTAAGGGAGGTGTCTTTTCTTTATCACATTGTATCCGGTAAAGGTATTATGGTTGATCCTTATAAAACTGAGGCAGTTAAGAATTGACCTAAACTATTGTCCCCTTCAGATATTAGGAGTTTCTTGGGCCTAGCCAGATACTATAGAAGATTTGTAGAAGGGTTTTCATCGATCTCGTCATCTTTGACTATGTTGACTAAATAGAAAGTGAAGTTTCAATGGTCGGAAGCTTTTGAAAAGAGTTGAAAGATAGTCTTACTACCACTCCTATTTTGACCTTACCAGAAGGGTCTAATGGTTTTATTGCATATTGTGCTGCTTCAAGGGTTGGTCTTGGTTGGGTTTTGATGAAAAATGGTAAGGTGATAACCTATTCTTCTAGGCAACATAAGGTACATGAAAAGAATTATCCAACTCATGACTTGGAACTAGCGGCGATTGTGTTTTCTTTCAAGATTTAAATACACTATCTTTATGATGTCCATGTGAATGTGTCTACCGACCATAAGAGTTTATAATATGTGTTTAAGCAAAATAACTTGAACCTTCGGCAAAGAAGATGTCTTGAATTTTTGAAGGACTATGAAATGAGTGTGTGTACCATTCGGGAAAAGCTAATGTGGTTGCAGACGCACTAAGTAGATTGTCCATGAATAGTGTGGCACACATTGAGAAAGGTAAGAAAGAATTGATCAAGGATGTTCATAGATTGGCACGTTTAGGTGTGCATTTGGTTGATTCAAATAATAGAGGTGTTCTTGTACACAATGGTTCAGAATCATCTTTTGTTGCGGATGTTAAGGCCAAATAAGACCACGATCTGGTGTTGGTTGAGTTAAAGAAGTTGGTTGCCAAAAAATCCATTGAGGCATTCTCCCAAGGAGGAGACGGTGTGCTTCTTATCAAGGCCGGCTGTGTGTGCCTAATGTAGATGGTTTAAGAGAGTTGATATTGAATGCGCCCCATAGATCTCAATATTCGATTCATCCAGACTCCACCAAGATATATCGTGATTTGAGGAAAGTGTATTAGTGGATTGGTATGAAGAAGGACATAGCAGAATTTATGGCTAAGTGTCCAAATTGCCAACAAGTTAAAGTTGAGCATCAAAGATTGAGAGGTTTAGCTCAAGACACTGAAATTCCTACTTGGAAATGGGAAGATGTAATTATGGACTTTGTAACGGGTTTGCCTCGTACTAAGAAGTAATATGATTCTATTTGGGTTTTTGTAGATCGGATGACTAAGTCAGCTCATTTTCTACTAGTTAAGACTTCATATGGTGCCGAAGATTATTCTAAGTTGTATGTTCATGAATTGGTAAGACTTCATCGTGTTCCCTTGTCCATTATATCAGATCAAGGTACTCAATTTACTTCGCGATTTTGAAAGTCGTTCCAAAAGGATCTTGGTACAAAGGTTAAGTTAAGTATTGCTTTCAATCCTCAAACTAATGGTCAAGCCGAAAGCATGATTCAAACTCTAGAGGATATGTTGAGGGCTTGTGTTATTGATTTTAAAGGGAGTTGGGATGAGCATCTGCCATTGATTGAGTTTGCCTATAATAATAGCTATCACTCTAGCATCCAAATGGCTCCTTTTGAAGTATTTATGGGAGAAGATGTAGATATCCGGTGGGATGGTTTGAAGTAAGTGAGAATGGCCTTGATTGGTTCAGATTTTATAATAGATACCATAGAAAAGGTGAGACTCATAAGTGAGAGGTTGAAGACAACTCAAAGTCGTCAAAAGTCCTATTCAGATGTAAAGAAGAGAGGGCTTAAATTTGAGGTAGATGATTGGGTCTATTTGAAGGTTTCACCCATGAAGGATGTAATGCATTTTGGTAAGAAAGGGAAATAGAGTCCTAGATATGTTGGACCTTATAATATATTGAGACTCATTGTCAAGGTGGCTTACGAGTACCATTTGAGTTATCCATGGTTCACTCAGTATTTCATGTATATATGTTGAGAAAGTTTGTAGGTGATCCGACTTCCATTGTACCATTGGAAGATGTAAGTATTGAAGACAATTTGACTTATGAGGAGGTTCTAGAGGAAATCTTAGACCATCAATTAAAGAAACTAAAAAACAAAGAAGTTGTGGCCGTCAAATTATTTTGGAGGAATCAACAGGTAGAAAGTGCTACTAAGAAAGTGGAGGCGGATATGATGAAATGATACCCGTACCTCTTTCCCTCTACTCAAGCCTAATGTAGTAAGTTGTTCTTATTCAAGATAATTGAACTCTTACATTTTCAGTTCCTCCTATGCCATTCATATGCATGCGTGTTCATGAAAGTTGATTTTAAGTCATGCTTTAAGTTAAGTTTGAACATTTTCATGTTTTATGCATTGTAAGGTGTCATTATTATAATGTTGGGTTGGTAGTCCTCTTATGTGTCTTTCCTATGATAAGATAATCTAATTTGAGGACAAATGTTCCCAAGGAGGAGATATTGTAAGACCCCAGAAGTCAAAAAGTTAAAACAAAGGAGAAATTCTCAAATTTTGAACTAACATCATGTTGATGAGTCACTCTACGACTCATAAGAGTGAGTCGTAGAGTGACCTCTTGAGTATTATTCAGTACCACCCTCAGGAGAGGTTCTATGACTCAATAAGATGAGACGCTGTCCTATTGATGAGTCATAACAATGAATCATTTCAGAACTTCATAGGCTATTAAACTTGTAAGTTTTTAAGCCTGCAAAACAAGTCAAGATGACGACTCGTAGTCCTCTAGATGAGTTGTAGACACCATTCATATGTGAAGATCAAAGACTCCAAATTTGGGTCCTCTATATCTACCTAATTCTTTGAAATTTCCCTCATTCTAAATCATTCATCTAAATTCTTCCAAGGCAAGAACTCAATTCTCTCAAGGTTTCTCTCCAATCTCCAAGCTAGGATTTTAGATATTCATCAAGGTGTCTTCTTAAATTCTAAGTAGATTTCATCAAGATGTGTGGGGATTGATCTGTGGTTTCTTTCACCCATGGAGTCCCAAAGTTTTCTCGAAGTTTTCTTCAATTTTCAATTATTTACGAACCCTAGTTTTGATGAATTGCATTGGGCTATTTCAATTTCATTTTAAATTATTATCAATGATTATTCTAAGCATGTATCTACATTAATGGAATGATTTCAAGTTGAATTATGAATTTCCATGCATAAAGCTATCTCAATTATGACTTTGACGTTCAAAGATGATTTTTATGAGTTAATTATGAGTTCAATAATTTTCAAGGAAAGTTTTATTAATTAAAGTTGAGATTATGTTTTAACGATGAAAGTTATAATGATGATGATAAATTGTGATCAAAGATATTTATTATGGCGTGATAAGTTTAATTCTTGTACAATCATGTTTAAAGATTGTGATAAGGACAATTCTTACCAAAGTTATGGATTCCTATGAATCACTAAAGTTAATGAGCTACTCTTAATATGTTTTATAAAGATGGATTGATAGGTAGTTACTATATTTCCCTATGATATTTATGATCATGTTGTAATAAATTCCATTGGGATACTGACTAAGCACCGTGAGGACTTCTAGGTTGGGTTCGGTCAGGTAAAGTAGTTAGTTACCCAAGAGAATCCTAGTAGCTACCTAAAGTCCCAAACTACGTTGCCCATGTAGGATTGCCTTCATGGCCTAGTTAGTAGATCCACATATAGCTCATAAAGTTAAAGTTGTTTCTCATGAAATCTACCTTGGCAAAGTAGCCTCTCTCTTCTCGATGTGGGTGTTACATCGGATTCCATGTTATAGCTCTATGGTAATAAGATGTCAGTAAAAGGTCTTATCCCACACAAGTTGAATGTAAATATATGAGATTTACTATAAAGTTTTATGATGTATTGACCATAAGTTTTTATGTGTTTTAAATGTTGTTAGCCCTTATTCATTTTCATTATGTTGGTCATGCATCTTATGTCATAATGCTCACATTCCTTTACTTGTTCATGTGTATCTCATATAATTAGTACCTTCTATTTACTAACACATATTTTGCATATATTGTCTCATAATGTAGGAACGGACGTCGACCATCCAATTCGTGGCTACAGTTCTTTAGTGCTCCAAGAAGATGGTGAGTCCTCATATTATCGAGGAAATGACTTTCCTTTTGATTACTAATTTGAATTTCTTTCATGATTCGGATAAGCTAAGAGCTTGTCCTAAGTCCTCAACAAACACTAGAATAGAGGCATGATTAGATGATATTTTGATGTAGTCCATTCGGATATTGATTGAGTAATTCAACCCTCTTTAGTCCCATTCCCTTGAGTTGTTATTTCTGCTTATTATCATATTTTTTTACCTTATGTATGCAATGTATGATAAGACAGCTTCATTAGGATTCCTTGTATTATTAATGGTCGTGTCACGGCTTGACCCTAGTTCAGTTCGTGATAACCCATCGAGGATTTAAAAAAAAGATAACACAGCAGCTAACCTTACAGATTCCATTTGTTCTCTATGTTTGCGAATCCCTAGCCACATTCACGGAAGTCTATTGGGTAAGCCTCTGCATTCGTGGGCCCGGGGCCATCATTGCGGAGCTATTTATCCTTTCCCTCCATATTCATGGGATGTCCTCCACGTTCGTGGAGGTCTAGACCTTTTCCTTTTATGATCACAGGACACTTAGGTTGTGTTCGTGAAGATCAATCCATGGTCTTTTAATTAAAGATTATAATTGATTTCAGCTATTGTTGGCATTTTGAAACCTTGATTTCTCCCACATTTATTATCCAATTTTGGTGATTCAAAGTCCCAGACGTCCAAAATTGTTGTGGCTACATGGGTTGCTGATTAAAAAGTGTCAGGGAGTCTTCGTGTGAGGTAAATTCGAGCCTCAAATTTCATTCCATTTTGGAGCACAAGTTCAGGGTAGTGTTTAGGACCTTTTTACGGAGTTAGTTCCAGAATTACCATAGCGAGTCCCATATTCCTATTTTTTACTCTAAAATCCATCTTCTAGTTTGATAATTTTATGGTTAAAACAACCGCATTGACATTGTGATTCTATTTTTATAGATGGTAGCATTCTGAGGCTATACGAAAGGGAAAAGCTTTGGTTACTTGAGTTAGAGTATGCGCGATCGCCTATAGATAGCCTATGACTTCCCTATCCCTAGACTAAGAATGATTTAGCATTTGAATGATGATTTGTGTGAAATTAGGGTAATTGATGGTCTAGCATGCTAAATTCGTAGAAACCATGCCTTAGGATCTATTGTCGGGTATTTTGGGCTATTAAAGCATGTCTCCTATTATTTTTGATCATCTATACATGGTGGTATGTATTTTGTGACTGTTGTAACATTGGAAGCATGTTTGGCCTTAGTGTAGGCTTAGACTAGTGATTGCTATATACTTGCATACTTTTGGAGTTGTTAGGCATTGAAACTTCTATGATGTCGCTTCGGACGGATTAGCTCCCTGTAGACTGATATTTTAGACTTGATGCTTATATTCTGGGCCTTAGTTATGCAGTAACACTGCTCTTTGGACCTCTTATCCATAATTCCCTAATTTCATCGATCCCGAGTTACTCAATTCTTTATTTTGGAAGTCTACTTGTTGATTCTATTTGGATGTGGGTTAGGCTGTTATGATTTATTAATGGCACTCAGATTGGGGTGCTCCCTGTGATACTTAGTTATCCGATGATCCTAATTTTGACCAATTCACTCCACCGCGCGTGGTTTAAGTCCTTGCCTTTGTATTGTAGCCTCGGTTCAAGTTCCTGGATTTACTTAGCCATGGTTCAAGTCCACTGTCATTTAAAATCTTAGTTCAAGTCCATAGATACATTTAGCCTTGGTTCAAGTTCATAGCTACTTTCACCTCGATTCAACTCCTTGATCATATTTTTACGTGGTTCAAGTCCACTATTATCCTTATCATTGGTTCAAGTCCTTGGTAACTCCAAGTCTCGATTTAATTCCCTGATCCTTACATATTCATCTAGTTCAAGTCCTTAACTCTTTCCATATTTGGTGTAAAGCTTCAGGCTCGTAGAATGGTTCGATTCAAGTCCGCAGGAAGTTGTGGCATTATTGTTACTTCATCAGATTCTTTCATATCACTTCAACTCATCTTTTCTCTTATCAGGCTTATAAGAGTCTATTCGGGTACTTACTTTTTAACATATGCATGAGCGTACCAGTCAGGTTTCTGGAAGCCTGGCGTATTTAGTTATCTTCTATCTTTCTCATTGTCTATGAGTACGCTCATGTACATATCTATTTGATATTCTTATTCTTGTCTCTAGTAGTGTTTTAGATTCTCTCATTTCCTATTAATTTTGATTTTCTATCTTAGTTGGCCTATAATACCTACTAGGTACCTATTGTTTTGGTACTCACACTACTCTCTGAATTTGTTTTCATGATGCAGGTCAGAGCACCATCTATTAGTGTTGATCTTGACCTGACTGCATTCTTATCTAGAGGCAAGGGTGAGCACACAATGTTATGATTTTCCCATTTTTTTTCATATATATATATATATATATATATATATATATATATGTGTGTGTGTGTGTGTGTGTGTGTATGTGTGTGTGTGTGTGTGTGTGTGTGTACGTATATATATATATTGACTTGTCTTATAATTTTTGAGACAGTATTGTTTCTATGGTACACTTTTGGGACTTGTACTTATTTTGTAGTAGCTTTATACATGTGAATTCCAAATTATGGGAGGGATTTTTTATTAGTATATAGTTTGGTTTGCTTCCGCCCTTTTTATTTGTGATTTCTGTTATTATATTTTCTTTTAACTGAATATTGGTCTTCTAACCTTTCATCTCATTACTCATAATTCTGGGAGATGGGTTGGCTTGCCTACTACTGGGTCATAGTAGGCACCATAATGACTCGAGAAAATTATGTCGTGACAAGTTTTTATCAGAACCCTAAGTTCATCAGTCTCACTTGTACAGAGCTAAGGTCTAGTATTGTACTGCAAATAAGTGCAGAGACATCCATATCTTATCTTCGGAAGGCTAAAGGATGTTGTAGGAACTTCTTCTCTTTTGTATCACTGTCGTGCAGCGTATGTCTTATCAGTTTCATCAAATCTCACTTTTCCACTCTTTTATAAGATGGCTCGCACGCGTGATAGATCCACAGCCAAGGATATAGGCTGACCTCGAGGTCATGCCAGGGCTGTATCCCCAATACAGGACCAAGAGCAGACTTCGGAGCCAGAGGTAGAGCAATAGGTAGTTCCATGACAACATCAGTCGGTGAGCCCGGGACCATCCAAGACACCGCCCAGGCCAGTTGCAGCTCCGAATCTACAGCCTATATTAGCCCAAATATTCATTGTTATAGGGGGTATGCAGCATACCCCAGCTCTATCTGCTCCAGCACTGAAGGGTCATCCTACACCAGTGGCATAAATAGTTTAGCCAACACCGACATCTTTCACCCTGCCAGATTAGTTAGAGGGAATCATGCAATTATGCAAGCAGAAGATACTTGGGGTGTTTCTCATATTATCACTGTCTAGTTCTTCTGGGACTGTAGGTAAGGATGCCCATTAGTTTTTACTTACTTTCCGTGAGCATCTACATACATAAGGATTGGTGGAGTCGAGACGGGAGGACTTCACTGCATATCAGCTAGACGGTCCTGCCAGGAAGTGGTGGCATTCATAAATAGATACTAGGCTAGTTGCATGTCCACTAGTATCTTGAATAGATTTTTCTATGGCCTTCTTAACCAGGTTCATTCCTAGGAACGTCCCAGATATGAGATTAGTTCTCCCGATTAGAGCAGGGATCTACGACCGTATTAGAGTATGAGGTGAGATTCCACGAGCTCTCCAAGCATGCCACTATGATCTTACCTACTAAGGAGGAGAGAGCTCGGTGCTTCTTCTAAGGTTTAAACTTTAGCTGTGGATTGAGACTCAATCCCTAGTCTCAATGGGCCACTCTCTTTTGGATGTGGTGGACCATGCCCGCACACTTAAGAAACTGTGTCTTAAGGCCCAATGGGGGAGCGACAAGAGAGCCTGACCAGATGAAAGTGAGGTTAGGGCCCATTTTAGGCCTAGATATTCATATGATAGGCCCCACTAGAGGTTCCAGCAGGGTCAATCCAGTCTCTTATTTCATGCTTAACTTTATTCTACAAAGGGTGACCAGTACTGTTAGAGTGGTTCTAGTGCTGGTCCTAGTCAAGGATGATGAGGTATTCAGATCGGGTTCTTAAAGATGAGGTGGCTAACCTCCAGTTGCAAGCAGACCGCCATAGGGGTGCTATGAAAGTAGGGATGTAGATTATTGGTCCCATGAGTTTCCTCTCCGTAGGTCAGCTGGACCGGCTCAACAAGAAGCTAGACTTTCACTAATAGAAGTACCTCTAATTAGAGGTAGAGGCCAGGGTCAGGACTGCAAGGGTGGTCACGAGGGTGCACGAGAAGATCTCTGAAGACTCGAGACAGGTGGGCGAGTTGAGGCACGAGGTAGAGGTTCCTAAGGATATGTTTATGCAACTCCATCTAGAGTAAAGGCTGAGGCATGGGCTAATGTGATCACAAGAACCATTCTTTTATGCCATCAGCCGGCCTCCACGTTATTTAATCTAGGCTCCACCTATTGATATATATATTTGTGTATTATTCCCCTCGATTGAATATTAGTCCAGAGTCCTTAAATGATTCAGTGCATGTTTCAACCCCAGTAGGTGATTCTTTAGTAGTGGAATTATTGGTGCCTTATTACCTGATCCAGACCTCTCTTTCGCAAGGAGGTAGGTCATGAAAATGACACCGCTTTAGCAAGAACCCATTTGCTAAAGTGAAGGTCAGGATTTGTGGCAGGGTCGCAAAAGAGACTAAGTTGTTGCTTTAGGGAGGTTGTGGGGGTTGCAAAAGTGACCAATTGGTCGCAAAAGCGAGGTCCGCTTAACCGAACCCCCCAGTTGTAAAAGCAACATCATAGAACGTTTTGATGGGGTTTAAGGTGATTTTCACAATTTTTGAGTTTGGAAAGCTTGGGTAGATGATTTGGAGAGGGATTTCTCATGAGATTGCATTGGGTATGTTATGTTGACTCTACTTTATTATTTCCCAATGATTAATTGATGATTTTAACATGTATTTGGGATTTGAATGGGTGAAAATAGCCCTTTTCAAGAACTTTGAAAATTTCTTTAAATAGTGATTGTGACTTGACTAGGGCTTGGTTTTTGAAACGTTTTTGCTATTGAGTTCCTAAGACTAAGAGGAACAATTTCATCTAAATATTTTTGATTTTAACCCCTATTTTGTGAAGTCGAATTTTGAGCCTTTGACCCATTTTTCGCTGAATTTCACATTCTTAGTATTGTTGGAGTTGGTTTCTGATTGTGAATCAATACTTGGATAGATTGTGGAGATTTGAATATAATCAGAAGGGCAAGGAACACGTGGATTGATTGATCACATCTTGGCTAAGGCAAGTGTAATCTTAAAATTCCATTAATCTCTTAAAATTTTCGAATATCCCATTGTACATGTGTTGGGGCAAAATGGGGATGAGGTTACGGATTTAATTGTGATATTAACTAATATAAAATGAATTAATGGGGTTAATTAAAGATAATGTGTGATGTTGTTGAGTATTGAATATTACACACCGTAATCTAGATATCTGTGTGTATTTGATGAAATACTTGATTGTCTAATTGTGATTTTGGTTAGACTAAATTGATTATTCCTTATTACTTGTGTAAGCATGATATTGCATTAGTTCTAAAATACTGTGATGAGAGGTATATGATTGTGAGACCGAGGTCATTTCAAGCTAGAGATATGATATGGCCAAGGTTATTTTTGATGAGAGATTATATGGCCGAGGATATTTTGGGTGAGAGATTATATGGCCGAGGTCATTTCTGACCAAATTATAGCTGAGGTCATTTCTTGCGAGATTATATGGCTGAGGTTATTTCTAGCGAGGTTATGGGACCAAGGTCATTTCCGATCAGAGTTTATGAGATCGAGGTCATTTTCGATCAAATATTATGAGATCGAGGTCATTTCTAATTAGACACTATGAGACCAAGGTCATTTCTAATCAAAGATTATTATGCCAAGGTCTTCGCTGGAAATTGCACATATGCATGATCATTGAGTGTGCATATACATATGCGGCATATTTGTGTTGACAGATTGATTCTTATTTGTGACTTGTGAGTAATTATACAATATATCTTATGATATTGAGTTGTGTCTTGAACCTTATTGAACTATTTAGTATGAACTGTTAGGTTGGGTTGATTTTTGTACAGATTGAAGTATGGAGGTTCGGTTGGGTTGGAAAGGAGTTTGTGTATTCTATTAGATTTACTCAATTTTTCTAGTTAGCTTGCTCGGTACCGTGTTGTTTGGTACTCACCCTTACTTCTAAACTTGTGTAAGTTATGAGTCTGGACTTTGATCACCATCTCCTTCTGATCATTCAAGGCTTCTGAGAGTTTGAGAAAGGTAGCCATTAATATCCAGCAAACTCTCGCACTCCCTAAAATTTTATTATTTACTCTGTTTGAGAGTTGAAAATATATTAAGACTTGTATTTCATTTAATTTTGTTTTATTTAGCGACTTGTACATGTGACAACCAATCTTTGGGGTATTTAAGTTAAAAAACTTCTACTTTTGGTTTATTATTTACTTATTTAGACTATTTCCTCTTTATTTATCGAAATATTAGGTTTTAGGCTGACTTCTCCGGTGGGAAAGGACTGGTGCCATCACACATAAAATCAGGTTGTGATAAACTGGTATCAGATTTCCAAGTTCATAGGTCACACGTGTACAAGTCAAGTCTAAGTAGATTCTCGATGATAGGTACGGAGACATTTATACTTATCTTTGAAAGGTTATGAAGACTGTTAGAAAACTTACTTTATTCATTCTTTCATTTCGTACCAAGTCAGTATCGCTAGTACTGAGTGTGACATATTGTTTTGGAAGATGCTGAGCACCAGATCTACGTCTATTAGTAGAGGGGAGGTAGTCCTCGAGGCAGCTATTGAGACCCTTGGTAGAGGTAGAGGTGTGGTCCGAGTGAGAGGCCAAGGCCGTGGAGCGGTTGCTAGGAGAGGCTGTACCAGATGAGCGGCACCTGCCTAAGGTCATTATTGAACGGCCTCCTAGAGCCACCGTTTGAGATTTTTGAGGACTAGGTTTCTCCTGAGCCCGCACCACCATTGCTTTAGGAGACCTTATTGAGGATGTTGGGTATGTTGGAGAGTTTTACTTAGGGTACTGCAGGCACGCCGTAGGGTTCACAAACTAAAGTTGATGTATATACTCCATAGAAATATCATGTCCCAGTAGTTCAAGTTCAGGTAAGCCAGCCACCACTGGTTCTCGCAATAGCAAACGATGCATAGATTGCTCTAAATATAGTTATGACTATAGCATATCAGAAATGCTATGAGAGGTTTTAGAAGATGAAACCACCCCATATCTAGGGTGGAAAGAGAGAGAATGTACATGAGTTTTTGATATTGCGTAGTGAGATGTTAGAGGTAGTGAGTATGGCAGATGCTCGAGGTGTTTGATTTGTTGCACTCTATCTTTATGGGTTACCCAGGGAGTGGTGGAGGACTTTCTTGAGGTCCAGACCAGTTGGGTCCCCTCCAGTTGAGTGGGGAGTTTTTTCTAGTGCTTTTTAGGATTGCTTCATCCCATGGAATGTACGAGAGGAGAGTAGACTGAGATTTGAGTGTTAAACTCAGGGCGGCATGTCAGTTGTCGAGGCATGCTACAACATTGATCCTGGATGATGCGAACAGAGTCTGCAGGTTTGTGAAGGGTTTAACCTTCTCTAGTCGATCCTATATGTTAAGATCATCCCGTGAGGGGGCTTCCTTCTAGTCCATTATGAGCACTGCCAAGGAGACAGAATTGATGGTTAGAAAGAAGTTTAGGAACCCCAAGAGAGCTCATGATAGTGGTCTGTTTTTGGGTACCTCATCTGGAGGTAGGGATTCATATAGGGGTGGTAGTCAATTTAAGCGCTAGAGACTTATTCATGTTTCTATGCCAATAGATGATAGTGGGCAGTTAGTTTGAGGTTCTCAGAGTTCGAGCTGAGGTGGTCATGGCATCCCATCAGGGTCGTCACAGCAGTCTTCCATCCTGAGTTTGTGTTTTAGTTTGGAGATCCAGGTTATTTGATGTGCTAGTTCCCACTATAGACTCATTTAGTGCCTCAGCGCACTCATTCAACAGCTTCAGAGAGGGATTCAATTCCTCCGGCTAGAGGTTGTGGTAGAGCTCAAATAGGTAGAGGTGGTAGATCCTATGGTGGTGGTGTTGTAGTTTTATGAGGTAGGGGTATAGTTCAGTTTAGGCTAGTTATGGTAGAGGAGCTCAGTGTTCTACTTTTCTAGGGAGACTTAAGGTTAAGGTTTCTGATGCGGTTATTATAGGTATCGTCCCTGATTTACCATCGAACTGCATTTGTGTTATTTGATCATGGATCTACATTCTCCTATGTGTCTACCTATTTTGCATCTAGATTTGATTTGACTTATGATCGCATACCCATGCCTGTACATGTCTCTACACCCATGGGTGAGCTCGTAGTTATGGATCGAGTGTATCGATCCTGTCTTATTTCTTTAGCTAGGTATGACACTTGGGTAGACATGATTATATAGGGGATAGTAGACTTTGATGTGATATTGGGTATGGATTTGCCTTCTCCTTATTGAGCTATTCTTGATTTCTATGCTAAGACTGTGACTTTAGTGATATCGAAAATATCGAGTGGAAGGGCACTAGTGGTTCCTATCCTAGCAATGTCATCTCTTATTTGTGGTTTTAGAGATTGATTGATAAAGGGTATATGTCCTATTTGGCCTTTATTTGGGATACTAGTGCTGAGTCACCTACCATAGAGTCTATTCCTGTAGTGTAGGAGTTTGCCGATGTATTTCCTACTAATCTTCTGGGAGTTCCTCTGGATAGGGACATTGACTTTTCTACATACTTGGAGCCAGGCACTAAGCCTATCTCTATTCCTCCTTATCGCATAGCTCCAACAATGTTGAAGTTGTTGAAATACTAGTTGCAGGATATGTTGAATAAGGGGTTTATTAGCGCTAATGTGTCACCTTGGGGTGCACTTATTCTGTTCATGAAGAAGAAGGATGGGTCTATGAGGATGTGCATTAATTATAGACAATTGAACAAGGTGACAGTTAAGAACAAATATCCTCTTCCTCGTGTTGATGATTTGTTTGACCAGCTTCAAGGAGAGGCTTTGTTCTTCAAGATACATTTGATATCTGGATATTATCAGTTGAGGATTAGACTTCAAATATTCCTAAGACCACTTTTCGGACTTGTTATGGCCATTATAAGTTTCTGGATATGTCATTTGGGTTGACCAATGCCTCAGCAGCATTCATGGAGTTGATGAATGGGGTGTTTAGGTCATACCTGGACTCTTTTTTGATTATTTTCATTGATAATATCTTGGTGTACTCCAAGACAGAGGAGGATCATTCTAGTCATTTAAGGTTAGTGCTTCAGAAATTGAGGGAGCAAAAGTTGTATGCCAAGTTCTCCAAGTGTGAGTTGTTTCTTGATTGTATGGCATTTCTAGGACATGTGGTGTCCAAAGAGGGTAGTAGGATGGATCTGGCCTAGATTGAGGCAGTTAGAGGCTGGACCAGGCCTACTTTCCCCACCGAGATTCAGAGTATTATAGGTTTGGCTGGATATTACCAATGCTTTGTGTAGGGATTCTCTACTATTGCAGCCCCACTAACTAGACTGATTCTGAAGTCAGTAGATTTTCATTAGTTTGATGAGTGTGAGATGAGCTTTCAAAAGCTCAAGGCCTTGTTGACTTCAACTCCTATTTTTACCTTACCCAAGGAGGGGGTAGACTTCACCGTATATTATGATACTTCTGGTGTTGGTTAGGGTGGAGTGCTGATGTAGAAAAGAAAGGTAGTTTTCTATATGTCTAGACAGTTGAAGGCGCATAAGAAAAACTACCCTACCAAAAATCTAGAATTAGCGGCGGTGGTATTTTTGTTGAATCTATGGTGTCATTACTTGTATAGTGTGAATTGTGAGGTATTCACTGATCACCGAAGTCTTCAGTATATCTTCAGTCAGAGGGATTTGAATTTTAGATAGCATAGATGGCTTAAGTTACTAAGACCTATGACATGACTATCTTGTATCACTCGGGGAAGGCCAATGTGGTGGCCGATGCTATGAAGCTCCAAGTATAGGGAGTCTCACCGTGATTATGTTTGACAAGAGGCCCATGGTTAGAGATGTTTAGAGGTTAGATAATAAGAGAATGAAAAGGGTGGAGGATTTGTTTCTTCTATCGAAGAACGCTCTTCCTTAGTTGAGCAGATTCGGGAGAGGCAGTTTGAGGATGAAAAGTTATTTCTCATTCAAGAAAAGGTGTTGAGGGGTGAAACCAATGAGACTAGACTTGATTCAAAGGGTGTCTTGAGGATTGGTGGCCAGATATGTGTGCCCAAGATGGGTGACTTGATCAAATTAATCATAGAGTTTATGTCCAAGTGTTTGACCTGTCAACAAGTCAAGTGTGAGCACCAGCGATCTAGAGGTGTTAGTTAGAGGATGCCCATTCCTACTTGGAAGTGGGAGCGGATCACTATGGACTTCGTTGTGGTTTTTCCTCCCACTGTAGGTGGTTATGATTCTATATGGGTGGTGGTAGACATACTGACCAAGTCTGCCCATTATATTCTAAATAAGGTGAAGTACATAACTGACAGACTATCTCAATTGTATAATTGGTCAGATCATTCAGCTTCATGAAGTTCTAATATCCATTGTTTTGGATCGAGGTTCACTGTTTACTTCACACTTTTGGCAGGCTTTACTGGAGGTCCTGGGAACTAGGCTTGATATGAGTATAACTTTTCACCCACAGACTGATGGCCAGTCCGAGCGGACAATTCAGATGTTGGAGGATATGCTCTGAGCTTGTGTTATTGATTTTGTTGCTAGGTGGGATTAACATTTTCCCTTAGCAGAGTTTGCCTACAACAATAGTTATCACTCCAATATTTAGATGGCCCCATTCGAGGGCCCGATATCCATAGCTTTTTGAGGCTTTAGGTACATTCTTTTACTTTATATTTGAGGACAAACATGGTTTTTAGAGGTGGATGAGGTAATGACCCTGAAGGTCATTTTTAGAAACTTTTATAAAAAGACTATTTTACCCTTCCCGATAGTTTCCATGAGTCATATTTGATTGATATCTAATTTTAGTTTTTTGGTTTTCTTGAAAAGTTAAAATTTTTGGTAAACTTTGAGTTTTAAAGGGTTAGAATGACTCAAAAGTGGTATTTGAGTTCATTTGGAGTTTTGAGTCTCGGAACGGAATTTCGTGGATTCCATCAGTTTTGGAATGTTGAAATTGGTCTTGTAGAGTTGACGGAATTACTTTTGGGGTTGAGTAGGAAATATTTAATTTTTTAGCTATACATTTGACTTTGGTCAAAATTTGACGATCGGATGCTCGTACTTGATTTTCGACGACTCCATTGGATTCAAAGGGTGATTTTATTCCTTGGGAGAGTTCCTGTGTATTTTTCGGAAGCTCCGAGGGTGTTTTGGTCTTTTGAGGCATAATGCTAGTTTAGTTGCGATTTTTTGGTTTCTGGGTGAAAGAGGCCTTAAAATCGAAATCTGATGGTTCAGTTGAGTTCGAAATGTCGAGTTTAGTAGGATTGCATAAATAGTATGTCTAAACGAGATCTCGAGCGAATCTCGAGGGTCAATTTGGAGACTTTGAAACTTAGAGCAATTGTTGATGCCTTATTATCTAATGCAGATCTCGCTTTCACGAGGGGGTAGGTCGCGAAAGCGACCATCGCTTAAGAGAGACCCCCTTCGCTAAAGCGAAGGTCAAGATTTGTGGGAGGGTCGCAAAAGTGACTAGCTGTCACTTTAGCGAAGATGTAGGGGTCGCAAAAGTGACCAAGTGGTTGCGAATGTGAGGCCCGTTTAAGTGAACCCCAAGCCGCAAAAGCGACATCAGAGAAGGTTTTGATGGGGTTTAAGATGTTTTTCACCATTTTTGAGTTTGGAAAGCTTGGGTAGGAGATTTGGAGAGGGATTTCTGTGGGATTGCATTGGGTAAGTTATCTTGACTGTACTTTATCATTTTTCAATGATTAATTGATGATTTTCATATGTATTTGGGGATTTGAATGAGTGAAAATGACCCTTATTTAAGAACTTTGAGAATTTCTTTAAATGGTGATTGTGACTTGATTAGGGCTGCATTTTTGAAATGGTTTTCGCTATTGAATTCCTAACACTAAGAGGCAACATTTTATCCAAAAATTTCTGATTTTAAACACCTATTTTGGGAAGTTGAATTTTGTGTTTTTGACCCCTTTTTTTCACCAAATTTCACATTTTTAGTATCGTTGGAGTTGGTTTCTGATTGTGAATCAATACTTGGATAGATTGTGAAGATTTGGAGTATAATCGGAAGGGAAAAGCACACGTGGATTGATTGATTGCATCTTGGCTAAGGCAAGTGGACTCTTAAAACTCTATGAGTCTCTTTGAATTCCCGAATATCCCATTGTATATATGTTGGGGCGAAATAAGGATGAATTTATGGGTTTAATTGTGATATGAACTAGTTTAAAATGAATTAACGGAGTTAATAAAGGATTATGTCTAATGTTGTTGAGTATTTAATATGGCATGCCGTAATCTAGATATCTATGTATATTTGATGAAATACTTGATAGTCTAATTGTTATTGCGGTTTATCTTAATTGATTATTCCTCATTTAATTGTGTGAGCATGTTATTGCATTGATTCTAAAACACTTTGATGAGAGGTATATGATTGTGAGATGAGATCATTTCTGGTCAGAGATATGATATGGCTAGGTCATTTCCGGTGATAGATTATATGGCCGAGGTTATTTTCGATGAGAGATTATATGGTCGAGGTCATTTTTGGTGAGGTTGTGGGACTGAGGTCATTTTTTGTCAGAGATTATGAGACCGAGGTCATTTCCCATCAGATATTATAAGACTGATATCACGACCCGACCTAGGTCCTAGTCATAACATGGCAATTAAAACCTCAAAGGGCTCCAACCAAGACTCTTGTTCATATCATAAGCATACATAAGGTAAAGTAAAAACGGAAACATCATAAGAGAGCCTAAACCATGAATAGAAAATGAAGAATGTCACATGACAACATAGACTCGAAACATTTGTCAAACTAGATGCCACTACTCATGAACATGGGCGGGGGCTAATATATGTCCCTTGCTCTCCCTCAATACGAAGCATAACCAAAGTCTAAAAAAACAAGAAACAAAAACCCATACTTGTCCTCGATAGATGAGGACTCACAAAGACTTTGACGAAGGAAAGCTTACTAGCCATATGGATGGATATGATCCTCAACCTCGACCCCTACATTATGAGACAATGTGGGAAACAATATGAGTTAGTACATTTGAATGTACTAAGTATATGAGCATTACATGCAACATGAATCATAAGATGCAATGATAAAGATTATATATGATAAAAAGGTTAAGTAAAGTCATGAGAAATACCTTGATAATCAAAGCATTTAAAGGACATAGTTGAAAATCATAAAATAGAATAATAGTCATAAACATATGTGGGATAGGAACCATAAATGAAATTAATATCATGTGAGCTATAATATGGAATCTCATTGTCTTCCCATACAATGAAGAAAAGGGGAATCTACTTGCCAAGGTAGACTCTACCCCGCTAGGCAGGTCATGTACATACGCTATATGTGGATCCACTAGCTAAGTTATAAGGCAACCTATGGTGGCATGTAGTTTATGGGACTTGAGGCTGCTACTAAGGTTTTTGGTAGGGCTCCCACCTCCAGTCCACTCAGTACAAGTCAAATTCCACAGAATACATACGTAGCAAAGTAATCATAGTTCACATATCATTGACATGATCATAGGTTTGAAATTCATAGAATAGCTCATTTCATAACATAAGTGCAATGTGAGTATTGTCCTTCCACATTACAAATCATGCATACATAATTCATATCAATAGACCTTAAGTCACCACATAGGGCCCTAAGTAACCTTTTCCATAATTTGCATGAAGAATGCATAATTTGAAACATACTTGGAAATCATACTTGAATAGTCATGCTTGAAAGTTTGTTCATATAATGGAGGAGTAGTTCATGCTTATTTGAGAGGTTAAATAATAAATGAAATATAATTCATGTACTTGAAAGAGTAGTTGATGAGAAGTAAGGATCAACAAAACAAAAAAAAAGAATTTTAACACATAAGTCGCATTTGGTGAATGTGTTTTATGAGAAACTGGGCGATGGCTCTTTAGTGGAGATCCACTCCAAGGTGTAAACACTGAGGTGCTCTGTGGGCGCTATAGTGGCACATCGTGCCAAGAGGGAAACTACAGAGACATATTCCTAACGCGATATTGGCGCGCCGCCCCAGCGTTCTCCTGGCAAATTTCCAGATCTTTCATTGTTTTTCATGAGTTTTCATCCCCTATAATGAGATCCTAAGCCCTAATTAATAATATAATGAATATATATATGAAGAATCTACTAATCTCAAGCAATTTCCAATCCATTTATGCCAAATATATACATGAATTTACAATATACATCATAGCTCATGCAATTGAAGTTGAAATTAAGAAGATTCAAAGTTGTAATTGAAATTCATGGAAGATTTAAGAAATTCTTTGGGAACCATGGATCAAAGGTACCCATGGATGAATCCCATATACCTTAAAAAAATTATGAATAAAACTTGAAGAAGAACTTGAAGATCAATGAAGAATTTAAGAAGATTCTTGTTAAGTCTTCAATGGAGGTTTAGAGAGCCCCTTGGTAGAGAGGATTTTTTTGGATGGGTGATTAGTGAATGAATGAGGAAAATTAAGAGCTTTGGGGATTAAATAGATTAGGAACCTATCCCAAAAACTGTCTAGATTCATTCCCCCTATAAAAATAGGGAAAAGACTACTTTGCCCTTAATGAAAAATCTCCCTTAACCCACCAATAGATTCACCAAGTATAATTATTCATCTTATTATGTGATACTCTATCTTTCTCACATTCGGGATATTACAATATCTCCCCTTTGGGAACATTCATCCCCAAATAAGATAGAAGCTAGCTTGAGTAGAATAGAGTGAGTATGCAACAACCCAACATGAATGCAACTTCTGACTATCAACATCATAATCATCTTTATGGTATGCATGCATATATCATGACATGGATAAGTTGAAACGTAGGAGTTTTTAGAGGATTTGAGTATAAATTTCTAAGTACCTTAGGATGGATCGGAAGGAAAGAGGTAAGGATATCATTTCCTCATGTCCGCTTGTACTTCCCATGTAGCGCTTTCGACTTCTTGATTTCTCCATAAGACTTTAATGGATGCAACCTCTTTGGTCCTTAATCTTTTCACTTGACGGTCCAAAATCTCAATTGAGATCTCCTCATAAGTTAAATTCTCTTCAATACTCACATTCTCCATTGTCACAATAGAATTTGCATCACCCCCAAACTTTCTCAACATTGACACATGAAATTTCGGATGAACCAAAGCCAACTCAAATGGAAAGTCTAACTTATATGCCACTTTTGCCAATATGCTTCAATATTCTATAGGGTCCTGCACATCTATGACTCAACTTTCCTTTCTTACCAAACTGCATTACCCCTTTCATAGGTGAAACCTTCAAATACACCATATCATCCACATCAAATTCAAGCTCTCTCCTCCTAGTGTCCGAATAGGACTTTTTAAGACTTTGAGTCGTCTTTAATCTTTCTTTAATGAGCCTTACATTCTCCCACCAGAGACCAATCAAAGCCATCTCATCCACTTAAAACCACCCCACCAGAGACCTACATCTTTTCCCATACAAGGCTTCAAAAGGAGCCATTTGGATACTAATGTGATAACTATTATTGTAGGCAAACTCAATCAATGGAAAATGCTCGTCCCAACTTCCTTTAAGATCAAGCACACATGCCCTTAGCATATCCTCCAAAGTTTGAATCTTTCTTTCGGCTTGTCCATCGATTTGAGGATGGAAAGGGTACTTATCTTGACTCTAGTAGCAAGACCTTTCTGAAATGACTTCTAAAAATGTGAATTGAGTACCTCTATATGATATAATCGACAAAGGAACACCATGAAGTTTCACAAGTTCACGGATGTACAACTTAGCATAGTCCTCGACACCATAAGAATTCTTGACCAATAGGAAATATGTCAATTTAGTCATTTGGTCCACAACAACCCAAATAGAATTATGTTGTCTTCTAGTACGAGGTAAACCCGTGACAAAGTCTAGATTCACATATTCCCACTTCCAAGTAGCTATTTCAATATCTTGAGCTAGACCTCTGGGCCTTTGATGTTCAAATTTCACTTGTTGACAATTTGGACACTTAGCCATGAACTTCTCTATGTACTTCTTCATACCATTCCACCAATACACTTTCCTCAAATCACAATACATC
Source organism: Solanum dulcamara (assembly GCF_947179165.1). Lineage (NCBI taxonomy): Eukaryota > Viridiplantae > Streptophyta > Magnoliopsida > Solanales > Solanaceae > Solanum > Solanum dulcamara. Next base: position 42,879,653 of record NC_077240.1, on the reverse strand, counting down.
TTGGTGGATCCCAGATGAATTGAATACCGAGAACTATGGGCCTCATTCAATATCAACTCTCTTAATTCATCAATATTTAGAACACACAAATGACCTTGGTAACGTAATACCCCATCTCCCCATAGGGAGAAAGCCTCAATGGATTTTTACCAACTTCTTTAATTCAACCAATACTGGATCATTGTCTTATTTGGCCTTGATGTATTCCACAAGAGATGATTCTGAAGCATTATGTATTAGAGCACCTCCATCATTGGAATCAACCAAACACACACCTAAGAGTGCCAATCAATGGAACCCATTAACCAACTCCTTTCTTCCTTTCTCAACATGTGCAACACTATCCATAAACAACTGACTAAGAGCATCGGCTATAATATTTGCCTTACCCGAATGGTACAATACACTCATGTCATAGTCTTTTAGGAGTTCAAACCACCTCATTTGCCTAAGGTTCAAGTCCTTTTGGATAAACACATATTGCAAGATTCAGTGGTCAATAAATACATCAACATGCACACCATAAAGATAATGGCGCCAAATTTTTAAAGCAAACACAACAGTCGTGAGTTTAAGATCATGGGTTGGATAATTTCTTTCATGTACTTTAAGTTTCCTAGAAGAATAGGCTATAACCTTACCATATTGGATCAATACATAACCCAAACCCACATAGGAATCATCACAATAAATAACAAACCCATCCGAACCTTCGGGTAATGTCAAAATAGGAGCCGATGTGAGACGATCCTTCAATATTTGGAAACTTTTCTCAGATCCATCTAACCATTGAAATTTCGACTTCTTTTGTGTCAATTTAGTTAAAGGCGAAGTAATAGATGAAAACCCTTCAACATACCTTCTATAGTATCCGGCTAAGCCCAAAAAGCTTTTAACGTCCGAAGGAGATAATGGTCTAGGCCAATTCTTAACCGCCTCCATTTTCTTTAGATCTACATTAATCCTATCACCAACACCACATGGACAAGAAATGCAACTTTCCTTAGACAAAACTCGCACTTACGAAATTTAGCAAATAATTGCTTCTCTCTCAATATTTGAAACACAATTCTCAAGTGACCCACGTGATCTTCCTCATTTTGAGAATATATCAAGATGTCATCAATGAAGACCACTACAAACATTTCCAAGTATGGCTTAAAAATATGAGTCATCAAATCTATGAATATAGTGGGAGAATTAGTCAAACCAAATGACATTACTACAAATTCAAAATGGTCATACCTTTTTCAAAAAGCCATTTTGGGAATATCACACTCCCTTACCCTCAATTGATGATAATCGGAATGGAGGTCAATCTTAGAAAAGTAGCTTGCTCCTTGTAATTGATCAAACAAGTTATCTATCCTTGTAATTGGATACTTGTTCTTTATGGTGACCTTATTCAACTGTCGGTAATTTATACACATTAGAAGTGACCCATCTTTCTTCCTAACAAACAACACGGGAGCACCCCATAGTCAAATACTTGGTCTTATAAAACTCTTATTCAACAAATCCTCCAATTGTTCTTTCAACTCCTTAAGTTTCACCGCAGCCATACGGTAAGGAGGAATAGAAATAGGTTAATTATCGGGAAGGAGATCTATGCCAAAGTCAATTTCCCTTTCAGGAGGAATACCGAGCAGATCAGCACGAAACATATCAAAAAACTCATTAACTATAGGGACCGACTCTTGAGTAGGAGTTTTGGAATAGACATCCCTAACTCGTACAATATGATAAATACACCCCTTGGAAATTATTTTCCGGGCCTTAATACATGAGATTAATTTACCCTTAACCACCGAATCATTATCCTTCCATTCAAGAATAGGCTCATTAGGAAAGTAAAACTTAGCCATATGAGTCCTACAACATATAGATACATAAGCAGCATGTAACCAATCCATACCAAGAATAATGTAAAAATCAGTCATGTCAAGTTCAACAAGATCACATGGAATAACTCTATGCAAGACCCACATGGGATAATTTTTATAAGTTCTCTTGACTAATACCGAATCACCAACAGGAGTATAAGCCGAAAAAAGGTTTTAATAAAACTTTGGGGCACACATCAAATCTCATAGCAATGTAAGGAGTAACAAAATAAAAGTTGGCACCCAGATCAAGCAATGCATAAACATCAAAGTTAAAGACCCATAATATACCCGTGACCACATCAGGAGTCCCTCATCCCCATATTGCCTTGTTGAAATTTTATGAACTCCAACACTTTAGCCTTCCTTATCTCAAGAGGGAAAAATCAATCAAGGAAGGCAACTTTGAAAGCTTCTCATTCAATAGGGCCTTCATTGACCCTCTCAAACTTCCATTGAGTGTACCAAACTTGAGCAACCTTTAAGTTGGTAAGCCGCCAACTCTGTATTTTCCTCCGAAGTCACCCCTAAAATACTCACTATCTTATAGATCTCATCAATGAAATCTTAAGGATCCTCATCATCTTTTGAGCCATGAAACTCTAGAGGAATCATTCGTGCAAAATCCCTCATTCTTGAGGCCAGAGTAGGAACATTGGGAGGAGCCGCAATCCCTTGGTTGGTCACCACTTCAGCTAGCATAGAAATGGCAGTTCGGAACTCCGCATTAGTCACTTGATCTAGTAGAGGACCATTATCTTAAGGATACGAGGAACTTGTTATTCATTAGAATTATTTCCCCTTAGAAATGGTGGTCTTCTTGGAGCCATTCTTCTAAAAATCGCAAAGAAAGAAAGTTAGGGAAAAGAAGTCTTATGGTAAACTCTATAGCACGACATAGATCATGAAAGAAGTAAAAATTACTAAATCATCTCATAGCCTCTAATTCATAGATGTGGCGTGCTTCATAACCATAAATAATACTTTACGTGACGCGATATGTTAGACTCCCTAGGAAACCTGAACCTTATGCTCTAATACCAAATATATCACGACCCAACCTAGGGATCCAACCAAGCCTTTTGTTCATATCAGAAGCATATATAAGGTAAAGTAAAAATAAAAACATCATAAGAGAGTCTAAACCATGAATGGACAATGAAGAATGTCACATGACAACATAGACTCAAAACATTTATCCAACTAGATGCCTCTACTCATGAACATGGACAGAGGCTAAGACATGTACCTAGCTCTCCCTCAATACAAAGCATAACCAAAGTCTTAAATAAACAAGAAACAAAAACTCATACTTTTCCTCGATAGATAAGGACTCACCAAGACTTTACCAAAGGAAAGCTTACTAGCCATGTGGATGGATATGATCCTCAACCTCGACCCCTATATTATAAGACAACGTGGGTAACAATATGTGTTAGTACATTTGAATGTACTAAGTATGTGAGCATGACATGCAACATGAATCATAATATTAAATGATCAAGATTATACATGATACAAAGATTAAGTAAAGTCATGAGAAATATCGTGATGATCAACGCATTTAAAATACATAGTTGAAGATTATAAAGTAGTATAATAGTCATAAATATATGTGGGATAGGAACCATAACCGACATTAAGACCATGCGAGCTATCACATGAAATCTTATCGTCTCATCATACAATAAAGAAAAGGGGAATCTACTAGCCAAGATAGACTCTACCCCGCTAGGTGGGTCATGTACCTGTGCTATATGTAGATCCACTAACTAAGCCATAAGGCAACCTACGGTGGCGTATAGTTTATGGGACTTGAGGCTGGTACTAAGGCTTTTGTTAGGGCCCCTAACTCTAGTCTACTCAGTGCTAAGTCAAATCCCATGAAATACATACATAGCAAAGTAATCATGGTTAACATATCATAGACATGATCATAGGTTTGAAGTTCATAGAGTAACTCAATTCATAACATGAGCGCAATATGAGTATTGTCCTTCCACATTACAAATCATGCATATATAATTAATATCATTAGGCCTTAAGTCATAACATAGGGCCCTAAGTCACCTTTTCCATAATTTGGATGAAGAACGCATAATTTGAAACATACTTGGAAATCATACTTGAATAGTCATGCTTGAAAGTAAATTCATATAATGGAGGACTAATTCATACTTGGTTGAGAGGTTAAATAATAAATGAAATGTAATTCATCCACTTGAAAGAGTAGTTGACGAGAAATAATGATCTACAAAAAAAAAGAATTTTAACACATAAGTCGCATTTTGTGAATGTATTTTATGAGAAACTGGGAAATGAAGATATAGTGGCACACCACGCAAAGGTTTAAACCACTGGAGCGCTCTACGGGCGCTATAGTGGTGCATCACGCCAAGAGGCAAACTCTAGAGACACATTCCTAGTGCGATAGTGGCGAACAGCCCCAGTATTTTTCTTGCAAGTTTCCATATTTTTCATCATTTTTCACGAGCTTTCATCCTCTATAATGAGATCTTAAGCCCTAATTAACAATATAATGAATATAAATAAAGAATCTATCAATCTCAAGCAATTACCAATCAATTTATGCCAAAAATAGATTTTAATTCACAAGATATATCGTAGCTCATGTAGTTGAAGTTTAAATTAAGAAGATTCAAAGTTATATTTGAAATTCATAGAAGATTTAAGAAATTCTTTGATCTCCATGGGTAAAAGGTACCTATGGATGAATCTCACATACCTTGAATACAAATTATGAAGAAAACTTAAAGAAGAAGTTGAAGATCAATGGAGAATTTAAGAAGATTCTTACTAGGTCTTCAATGGAGGTCTAGAGAGACCCTTGGTAGAGATAAGATTTTTAGGATGAGTGAATAGTGAATGAATGAGTAAAATTAAGAGTTTTGGGGATTAAATAGATTAGGAACCTAGCCCAAAAACTATCTAGATTCATTCCCCCTATAAAATAGAGAAAAGACTACTTTGCCCTTAATGAAAAATCTCCCTTAATTCACCAATAGATTCACCAAGGCGAATTATTCATATTATTATGTCATACTCTATCTTTCTCACACCCGAGATATTATAACCGAGGTCATTTCCGGTCAGATACTATGAGATTGAGGTCATTTCTGGTCAAAGATTATTATGCTAAGGTTTTTACTGGCAATTGCAAATATGCATGGTCATTGAGTGTGCATATACATATTCTACGTATTTCTGTTGACAATTTGATGCCTATTTGTGACTTACTAGTAATTGTACGATATATCTTGTGATATTGAGTTGTTTCCTAAACTTATTGAACTGTTTAGTATGATCTATTGGGTTGGGCTAATTTCTGTGCAGGTTGTAGTTTGGAGGTTCGGTTAGGTTGGAAAGGAGTTCGTGTATTCTATTAGACTTACTTAGTTTTTCTAGTTAGCTTGTTGGGTACCTTGTTATTTGATACTCACCCTTACTTCTATACTTGTGTAGGTTTTGAGTCTAGACTTTGATCATCGTCTCTTTCTGATCATGACTTTGATTACCATCTTTTTTTGATCATTCAAGGCTTCTGAAGTTTGAGAGAGGTAACCATTGATATCCACCGAACTCTCGCACTCTTTGTATTTTTATGCTTTACTCTATTTGAGAGTTGAAGACATATTGAGACTTGTATTTTATTTAGTTTGTTTTTTTTACATGTGAAAACCAATCTTTGAGGGTATTTAAGTTGAAAGACTTCCGCTTTTCATTTATCATTTACTTATTTAGACTGTTTCTGCATTATTTATCAAAATATTGGGTTTTAGGCTGACTTGTCTAGTGGGAAAGGACAAGTGCCATCACACCTGAAATCAGGTCGTGACACAATGATAAATTCCTTGGTCCTATCCATGGTCTAATTGTCTGATGAAAACATAAACCACCATCTTAATCAATCCATCTACAAGAAATTGTAGACTGCTCCCAAAAAACCATTTTGATTTTTCAAAGGGATTCTATCGATCAATTAAAAGTGGTTGATTTGGCCTTGAATCTGTAGTTAATGATTTCAATGTTTTTAGGATTTACCAAGTTTACATATAAGATCGTGATGGGTACCATAAAGTGTGAGAGAAAAAGGTTAAAATTTATGAATTGGATATTGATATTTGGAGAGAATTAGATCATGTTGATCAATAATTGCCCAATTTGTATTGGTCTACATCTTTCATATTTTATACGGGAGCTTACCATTGGATTACAACTTCAGAACAAGATGAACAAATAATTCATTGTTTATATATGTTCTGTCAAAATAGAATGTCGAAATGGAAGCTGAAGAAGAGGAGTAATTGGAGAAGACGACCTAAGAGAGTTGAGAGAAATTTGGGGATTTTTGTATTCGTCTGAGAGAGGAAAAGGGTAAAGTGAAGTTCACACTTTCTTCACTGTTGTACATGTATATATAATGTGGTTAGTTTTATAATTAACCACAGTTAGTCATCTAACTACCATTTAACAAACTAACTACTCTTTAACAGAAATTATCAACAGAATAACAACTACACATCTACATCACTAACTATTAACTAATTGTTGTTGTGTTTACTGTTATGTGTCAATACTCCCCCTCAAGTTGGAGGGTGCATAACATCCAGCACTCCCAACTTGTTCATCAAATATACATGCTGCTGCTTGTTCAGTCCCTTTGTCATCAAGTCGGCTTGTTGATCATTTGTCTTTACAAATTCAGTTTTGACGATTCCTTCCTTTATCTTGTCCCTTATAAAGTGATAGTCAATTTCTATATGTTTCGTTCTCTCATGATAGACTGGATTTGCTGCAAGTTGGATCGCTGCCTTGCTATCACTCCAAATAGCTACTGGCTGATGAACCTTTACCCCAAGCTCACTGAACAAGCCCAGCAACCAGGTAACTTCTGCAACAACTGCTGCCATGCTTCTATATTCAGCTTCAGCTGAGCTTTTGGACACTGTTTGTTGCTTCTTTGATTTCCAAGAGATTAAAGACTCTCCAAACTTTACTGCATATCCTGTAATAGATCTCCTTGTATTGGGACATGCTGCCCAGTCTGAGTCACACCAACATGTAATTTCATGTGCAGGTTGTGCTCTGAAATGGAGGCCCTGGCCTGGTGCATTCTTCAGGTATTTGACTACTCTTATAGCAGCTTCCCAGTGTGATACTTTGGGCTCTTGCATGAACTGACTTAGTGTTTGGACTGCAAAGCTGATATCTGGCCTAGTGATGGTCACATACAGTAGCCTTCCTATCAACCTTTGGTACCTTGAAACATCCTCCAAGGCTGCATCTCCTTCAACTCCAACAACCTTGTCATATTCCACAGTGGTTAGTTTGTTTCCTGCTTCCAATGGAGTAACAGCTGGCTTTGTGCCAGCTAATCCCATCTCTGATATGAGCTCCAATGTATATTTCCTCTGATTAAGGATGATGCCATATTGGGATCTCAGAACTTCTATACCAAGAAAGTACTTGAGTTCCCCCAAGTCCTTCACCTTGAAGTCATGCTGCAGAATCTGTTTGGCTGCTTCTATGAGACTGCTGCTGTCTCCAGTGATGAGGAGGTCATCTACATATACAAGTATTATGACGATGTTGTTACCTGATTTCTTTGTAAATAGTGAGTAATCATGAAGGCTTTGTATGAATCCTGCAGCTATCAATGCATCAGTGAGCTTGATGTTCCATTGTCTTGATGCCTGTTTCAGGCCATATAAAGACTTCAGCAATCTGCATACCTTGGTCTCCCCCTGTCTCTTGAACCCCTCTGGCATCTCCATATAGACTTCCTCATAAAGGTCCCCTTGCAAGAATGCATTGTATACATCCATTTGATGAAGCTTCCACCCTCTTGAGGCTGCCAGTGCAATCACTGATCTCACAGTGACCATTTTTGCTACTGGAGAAAAGGTCTCATGATAATCAAGGCCCTCCTTCTGACTATATCCTTTTGCTACCAGCCTTGCCTTGAATCTTTCTACCTCTCCATTTGCCTTATACTTGATCTTGTACACCCACTTAGAGCCAACAGCATTCTTTCCATGTGGAAGATCAACAATTTTCCAAGTGTGATTGTCTTCAAGAGCCTTGATCTCCTGTTGCATAGCTTCTATCCACCTTGCATCCCTTGAAGCCTCCTTGAAGTTTCTTGGTTCAGCTGAGTCTGAGAACTTAGCCAAGTAACTTCTATAGTTTTCTGATGTGCCTGCATATGACAAATATTTGTTTATAGAATAGATGTGGTCATGACTAGTGTTGACAACATAGTCATTCAACCACCCAGGTTGCTTGGTTAATCTGGCTGGTCTATTGCCAGTGACAGCAGGAGGAGCAACCATCAATGGATTTGGATTTTGTGCTTGTGCATTCTCTTGTGCAGTATTATCAGCATCAAGTTCTTCAGCATCAGCAACAGCATCAAGTTCTTCAGCATCAGCAACAGCATCAAGTTCTTCAGCATCAGCAACATCCTCTTCAGCATCAGCAACATAGTGTGTGTCCCTTGCTCCTACTGGTGGAGACTGGCAAGGATGAGCAGGGGCAGGGGAATCATAGGCAGCATCTGTATGATTCAATTGGAGGAATGTGCTATCAGTTGAGTCTGCAATGTGACTAAAGGGAAATGTATTTTCATGGAACACCACATCCCTGCTAATAAGGAATTTGTTAGTAGATAAATCAAGCACAATGTAGCCCTTTTGAGTTTCAGAGTACCCCATGAGTGCAGCTTCTTTAGCTCTATATGCAAATTTGTCTGATTTAGGTAAGGCAGTCACAAAGCATAAACAACCAGGTATTCTTAGATGGTCAAGGGATGCCTTCTTGTGATGTAGCATCTCATAAGGAGTATTGCCCTTCAGGGCACTTGATGGTAACCTGTTCATGAGGTATACTGCATTTTTAATACAGAAGCCCCAGAATTTTGTTGGAAAAGAGGCCTGAAATTTGATAGCTCTTGCCATCTCCAAAATTTGCCTGTGCTTTCTCTCCACCACCCCATTCTGTTGGGGTGTATAAGGACAGCTGCTTTGGTGATTTATTCCCAAGGTCTGCAAAAGCTCACAGGTTTGAGAGTTAAAGAACTCAGTACCATTGTCAGACCTAATGGTCTTGACCCTGCAGTTAAACTGAGTATTCACAAATGCAAGAAATTGTTTCAGAACTACAATCACTTCAGTCTTCAGCTGCAATAAATGGACCCAAGTGTATCTGGTATGATCATCAACAATAGTGAGAAAGTAATTCTTCTTATCAACAGTAGGAGTTTTATAAGGACCCCACAGATCTAAGTGAATCAATTCAAAAGAATGTTTTGTTCTGGAGACACTTGAGGGAAATTGTAATCTAGTTTGTTTTGCTAATGGACAGATTCTACAATTGTTATGCACATTTTTGTCAATCTTGTTTTGGAATTCCATCATATTCTTCATTGTGGATATAGAAGGATGGCCCAGTCTTCTATGCCATAGGCTGCATCTTTCTTCAGCATCTGCTAAGTAAACTTGTCTCACTTCCTCTCTTCCTTGCTCATCAGAGCCTTCAGCTGCCCCCTAGAAAATGTATAGTCCTCCTTGCAATCTACCAATCCCCTTCACCCTGCCACTGTAGAGATCCTGAAAGATACAGTGATCAGGAAAGAAATTCACTGAGCAACATAATTTTTTGGTTAATTGTGACACTGACAGTAAATTGTATTTAAAATCAGGCACAAATAACACATTTGTGATTCTCTCCTGTCCAAATAATTCTGCACTTCCTGTGTGGGTAATTGGCACTGTACTCCCATTTGGCAGGTGCATCCGTACTTCCTTATTGGCTTGTAGATTATGAATGCTCTTAAGCATTTTTTTACTTGCAGTGACATGGTGTGAAGCACCTGAATCTACTATCCATTCACTTTTTTCCAGTTGAGACAGTAGACAGGTTACAATACCTGTCATGTGGGCTTGATATTCCTCAGAATCATGGCCATGATGCCTGTACTGGTATTCTGAATTATGATGGTTATTTTTGTCATCACTTCTTCTGTTGTCTTCAGTGTATTGTCTTCCATTATCATCCTTACCTGCACTACCTGCATGTTTTCCTTGGCAGCAATCTGCATTATTTGCCACTACAACATGTGCTTCCTTCTTCCATCCTTCATTGTTATCTTTCTTGTATCTTTCTCTGTATCTATCCTTCCTCCATCCTTCACGATAGTTGTTATCCTTCCTGTAGCCATCATATGCACCTTCCACCTTTCTGTTGGCCTTGTTATCCCTTTCTGAAGGATATCCAACGAGCTTGTAGCATTCCTTCTTTGTATGATTTCGCATGTGACAATGCTCACAATACACTGCACTGCCTCCTTTGTAACTATCATTTCTCTTGACTTGCATTGCTATAGGATTGGATTTCTCAGCACTTAACTGTTGACTTTCATCTTGCACTATTAGGGCATATGCCTGATTTACAGATGGTGCACTAGATTTCATCAGAATTTGCCGCTTAGCCTGATCATAAGATTCATTCAAACCACTCAGAAACTGCATTAGCCTCTGTTCTTGTAGATATTCGATGTAGTCCCTGGACTTTGGACAACCACAGTTTGGAGAAGGGGCTATCAAGTCGTATTCACTCCACAACTCCTTCAACTTGGAGAAATATACTGACACCGGGCTCGTTCCTTGTTTGAGACTCGCAATAGCTGTGTGTACCTGGAAAACTCGCACTCGATTCACCTTGTCAAAGCTCTCCTTCAGATCCTCCCAGACTAAATGTGCATCTGATGCATACACGATGCCGCTTAACAAGTTCTCTGATACCGTGTTCATAATCCACGACAGTACAATTGCATTTACCGTCTCCCACTGTTCATGAAGTGATTCGTCGAACGAATTCTTCGTGCATGTGCCAGTTACGAACCCTAGCTTCTTCTTGGCCAAAAGAGATATCCTCATAGCTCGACTCCATACCCCATAATTTTCAGATCTGGTGAGTTTCACCGGTGCTAGCACACATCCCGATGTGTCTGATGGATGCACATACAAAGGATGGCCGTGCTCTATGACTATTCTTTCAACTGATGCTTGTGACTGTGAGAATTCACCCATGGTTTTCAGTTCTGAACTTCAATGGTGATATTGGACCTTTCCGACGAATTTCAGTTCTTCAGCTTCTCAATCGTTTCTCTAACAGCTGCTTCAGCTTCAGCTTCCTTGATCGAAGACCCGCTCTGATACCATGTCAAAATAGAATGTCGAAATGGAAGCTGAAGAAGAGGAGTAATTGGAGAAGACGACCTAAGAGAGTTGAGAGAAATTTGGGGATTTTTGTATTCGTCTGAGAGAGGAAAAGGGTAAAGTGAAGTTCACACTTTCTTCACTGTTGTACATGTATATATAATGTGGTTAGTTTTATAATTAACCACAGTTAGTCATCTAACTACCATTTAACAAACTAACTACTCTTTAACAGAAATTATCAACAGAATAACAACTACACATCTACATCACTAACTATTAACTAATTGTTGTTGTGTTTACTGTTATGTGTCAATATGTTCACTAAAATCTTTCACAATGTGAAACCCCTGCTATTCATCAATTTTAAAATGGGAAATTTTATAGTCTCCTCAATTTGAATAAGTCTCTAAGCTTTACTTCTTACCCCTTACTAGATCCAATAAAAGATTTTATGGAAATTTGGATAACGAAAGATTATAAATTTTATGATTCTTGGATTTAAAAAAAATACACAATTAGAGGTATTCCTATTGAATTACCATTCGTAGTATGGAAAGACTATTAATTGATTTTTTTCAAAGCAATAGTGGTTATTTAATGTCATATGATCTTAATTTTGATGAAATTAATGATCTAAATATCCACGATTGTCTAAAAAGTATGAGAACTATAATTTATAAGAAAAACATGACTCCAATTCCAAGAGGAAGCCAAAGTAGTACACAAGTTCAAAGCTTTTAGTGAAGGTATAATTTTTTTAACTTTAGCATGTTAAACTTTTACATTGTAAAGATCTTCATGTTGTTTGACTCATGGAGGTATGGTAATATGTTGTTTACTAATGTAGGAATTAGTTATGATGAATTTAGTAATTTCATCATCTATTCTACATAAAATAATTCATAGTTGCCCCTATAACTTACATATGTATTTGTTATGATAAAAAATAAAATATGAACCAGACGTAGAAGCAATGTTATGTTAACTTTGTGTTAACAATGCTATATTTTATGTAGAAAGAGAAAAACCAATAAAACATTGCATAACTTATGTTAGATTTTAAGTGAAGATAACTTTTCTCATTTTTGCAAACAAATCATGTACAAAGTTATGTAAATTTTAATTACATAAATTACTATTCTCTAACCAACAACCAAAATAATTTTGCTATCTTTATTTACTTTTATTTGTCGATTTTTATTTTGCACTTCCTGTAAAAAAAAGCTAAATAAGTATTTATTAAGTTACAGAGAAAAGACTAATATCATCTCAAGAATAATGAAAAAAAGAAAAAAAGTACATTGGATTAAAAAAAAATCTCTCTTTGAAATAATGAGTATTTTGCTTTTCAAAAAATAACTTTTTGGTAAAACAATTTCTGCGATACTTGAATAAGCCACTACAGAATCTACATTGATGAATGCTCTTTTTTCTGATCATGATCCACATCATGTCAAGCTTCACACTAGAATAGCCTAGTTTATGCACACAGTTTCTTTTGGCATCCTCTTATATAGCTTATTTTGGTTAATGACTTTATAATTCAACAAAAAAAATTACTACTGTGTTTTTTCAAGAATATAACTCCAATTAAAAACTAACAATTGAATGTGCTTTGATTCTGATAAAAATTATTTACATATACATTCAATGGGGTTTGCAGCTAAATAAGTAAAACTTATATCATGACCAGGGGCGGACCTACGTAGGTGTCAGGGGTTCATCCGAACCCCCTCAGTAAAAGATTACATAGTATATATCGGGTAGATTTTCTATATTTTTGTACATATACTAATTTTAAACCATCTAAATCAAAGAGGAGAGATAACCTAGTGTACTAGACTTCCAAACATGGGTCACCAATACAATTACCAATTTGCAGGTTCGATTCTTGTTGGGTGCACATGCTGTCAAATTTTTTAAAGGAAATATTATACGAATATGATATATAAGACTTTTATTAACAATATATACATATACTTCTTTTTATTTACAAAACTAGTTTATTAATTACAAACATAACCAAAAATTGATTTTTTCAAAATTTATGGATTTTCAAAATTTATTTATATATTTTATTTATGGTTCCTTTTTTATGGTTTATGCGCTGATTTTGTGGGATTGATAATTATTATATTATATTTTGCTTCTCAGCCACAAATATAATCTTATAGGTTTCTTCTTTTAAGATGTATTTATTTTTTCTCTCTTGTTTCTATATTCAATGCTATCTATAAAATCTTTTACCTTCCTTATGTCAAGGTAAAAACTTCTCTCTCTTCCCACTACCATTATTATTGTTGTATATCACTTTTTCACCCACTCTAAATCATCTCTTCTATCTATGTAAAATAAATTCATCTCTCTTTAGTCTTTTCAACTTACTTTGATATTTTTACGGTAAGTTTTTGATTTCTCCATTATTTTTTCTTTCAAATAATCATTCTCAAATTTTGATTTCTCCATTATTTTTGCTTTCAAGCTCATCATCATTCTCAGATTTTAATTTCTCCATTGATTTTTCTTTCAAGCTCATCAGCATTTTCAGATTTTGGTTTCTCATATGGGTTTATGAGAAAACATCCGATGGAAATGACTCCTACTACCAAAGGCTTAATCAATCTAATATATATTTTTACAACCTTCCTATTGTATATTCAATATCGAGTTTTGAATTACATGCATTCACTCCATATCCAGTCAATAAAAGTAAAAGAGATGATGTTGTCATTATTAAAGAAAATCTTAAATGTATTATCATTAGTCCGACAAAAAGTAAGTTTAAATCTTGTAATGAAAAGTCTCACAATGGTAAGGAGAAGGTGGCTCATTTGGGTTATTGAAAGAACTATCCACATGATAGTGATTTCGAGGAACAAATACCAATTTCCAAAAGAATTCGGCACAACATGATCCTCTAGGTCAGTTTCTTCATTTTCCAACCTTTTTAGCATTTTGATCTTCTCTGCAGTGACCCCAAGTCCTTTATGACTTGCAGGCACTGACAGTTTGGTCGCATGGTCGTTCGATTGGATTTTATGCCCAGTTCCCTATTTTAGAGGTTGAACAATTGACTTCGGTCAAAAATCTAGGAAAATGATCTCTGATTTAAATTATGATGGTTCCATCAGCTCCAAAATAGTCATTTTAGGCTAGTAGCATGTTCAGCTTGAGTCTCGAGGCTTACTATATGAGTTTGAGACATTAGGCATTTTAGCCATTAAGTTTTAGCCTATATTTGACTTTGGCCAACATTCTTGATAAACGTGATCAGATTGAAATTTTATCAATGTGGTTAGCTTTGGGATGTAGAGTTTGGTTCAGAACGACTTTCATGCGGTTTCTGAGGCTTTCGATCTCATTTAGAGCCTCTTTATAGATTTTGGCTTTAAAAGGTGCTTGGGTGTTGGATCCACTTTTTGTTGAGATGATCTTGGATGGAAATTTCGACTATATCATTGAGTCTTAAACATTAAATTTAGTAGTGTCACGACCCAACTCCGTAGGCCATGATGGGTGCCCGAACTGGGCACTCGCATATATCCCCGCTATCTGTAAGTAAATATGTCCCCTGTTTAAGTTATAGCACATCAATAGGTATGATAACATATAAGCCGGCGAGGCTTATCATAGGCACCACTGTAAATACATGCATATATAACCCATACACAACCCACATACATGTCCACAGACCTCTTAGAGTAAGAACAGTAACATAAGGCGGGACAGGGCCCCCGCCGTACCCGTGAACAAATAAATATATACATCGAGGGTTAATACCAAAACTAGGCTTCGGCGCAATAGAGCGCTTCTGAACTACTGAGTAGAACTCCTATGTTAACGGATCCCCAAAGTGTATATCTGTACTTGCGGGCATGAACGCAACCCCCCTGAGAAAGGGAGGTCAGTACGACATATGTATTGAGTATGTAAAGGATAGACATCATAAGGAGATTACAGTTGACATAGGGATGCAGGGGACAAGTATAACATTTAACCATTTACCGTACTCGCATCGTATAAAAGAAAGTCATACATTTTACACAATCTCGACTGGATAGGTAGTCCTTGATTGAAGGAACATGGGCTGATATTGTTAATCTGTGGATAACATTCCATATAGAATTATCTGTCCAGGGAGTGCAAAGTGAGTCTTGTAGCCAAGGTCGTATTGTGGAATCTTTGACCTCGTATATTACTTCTTGCCTTCTTTAGATGACATCAACTGGTACCCTCGCCTTTTAGGTTTTGTTTTTTGCCCATCAGAGTTGGCTACCAAGTTGTGCTGAAGTCCCCTCACACAATGACCTGTATAGCCGTTCCGTGGTTTGCCCTATCATTAACTGGTATTATGTTGAAGAAATGTGGCATACAAGTGCGCCATCTGTTAGTAATTGGCTAATCCTGCTTGTTTTGCTTAAGCTCTTTTACAATTCCCTTATCGTAATTTATAACACTCTAGGTACATAATCCCGTGTCGTTGCTTCGACGCTAGTTCAAATTCTCCCATCTCATGCGATCATAATAGCACTAACGCACCGTATCTCACCAGAATTCTAAAGTTAAACGTGCTTGGGTGAGAGTAGTGCTAGGATGGGTGACCCCCCTGGGAAGTCCTCATGTCACGTTCCATTGCCATCCTTGCAATAATGTGTGAAGGCACTCATCTTAGCCCAAGATTTACTTTAGCATCTTCTCGCTAGTCTTCATGTTTCGCCTTGCCCTCTCTTCTTCTCTCTTACAACTGATGTCGGGGTAGATCTTTAATTGAACCATGAATGTGTCCTTTTTGGCCATTTGATTTAACTTCTCTTCATATTCCTCTGTAACGTCTCCAAAACATCATAACTCCTTTTCATCATGTACTCCTCCACTTGGTCTTATGTTGTATATAACTATTTGTAGGTTGCACAACTACTCTTATACCACTGTATGACATAAACGCAGTCTTTTCGTCTCTCGGCCCGTCTTGCTTTACATATCGACTTCACACTAGGACTTGCTTGTGCTAATGCTATTTTGTCCTACTTCTTTCTTTTCTTCCTTTACGTACTCCTTGGTCTCCTCATTTCCTACCGTAGGAGATTTTTTATTCTCCTTGCTACTTATATGTCCCGATATCAGCGACCAATGATGTTGTTGCCATATCTTAATCTGTACTCAAACACGGCCCTACTACCTTTTTTGTGGCCCTTAGTTTGATCAGTCCTACTTTCTTATCGTATTCACCCCTTTTTGTAGGCACCCATGATTCTTCGCACGGTCTCAGATACCACGGCTTCTATCTATTTATGGTTGGCCTCGAACCCTTGCTAACTCATGCCAGTATGGGATCTAGCTGGAAATTTAAGGGTTCCTGTCAACATGTGATAGTGGCAGTTGATTTACTCTCACGCTTGTATTTCTCTTGTCCACTTCCCCCCTTTAGGGTGTACTCATGTCATCCTCTGTTTATTTTCAACTATTCATGCGCATATGATTCTGTTCCAACCCTTTAACATACTGCACCATGTCTACACCTTCTGTTAGATCATCTATACTTTAGGTTGCCCCTGTAAGAAAGCTTAGTACAATCATGGGGTGCTTAGAATTATCGATAAATAGTACACACTCTAGTCCAAGTACTGGTACTCGAGTCATATAACTAATGTAGTAGTTTAGCCGAAGTCATATTTCATTCATCCCAATCAGTACGTTACTAGTTCTTATAATCGTGTCCGATTCTCCATTCGGGGGCACTTATACTCTAATGACACGTGTTTCATGTTTTGTTATCACATCTTTTTTTCCACAGGATACCACTTGTTCATTTAATAATTTCACAATGCCTCAGTTGTTTTGAAATTTTCCATTCCCTATCCTCGAGGGATCCCACTATTTCCAAAGTGGAGGTACATATATACAATATCCCTTTCTGCTTCATGAGCTTTCATCCTTATCATGTACCCGATGCTAACTCCTAATCTTACTCACAATCATATTCTTTAGTTACTTCTTTACTAGGCTCTACGTACTTCTATGATGATCCTCATTATATTCACACTATATTCTGCTCATAGTCAATCTCAGAGGGTAATATTTCTTAACTTTTATTCACGATCCTTACTCTGGGATAATTCCACTTGGTGGAGCAAGCATACTTAACCCCTTATCCTTCCTCATCATTCTCATCCTTAATACCTCGCAGGATGTCTTAAGACATTCATATCTATCACCATTCTTTTCACCATATCAGTATTGACCTTCTACTTGCCACCCATATCGCAATTAACTTATTTCCCAAAGTCAGTTGTACTCTTAGTTTAGTCGGATCTTATCGTTACCGTGGATACGATCTCTCAAGATATATTACAACCTTATATCTCATTCACTTTCTATTTCCAAAAAAGAATTCGGCAGAGTTTCCTCTATATTCCTTACTATCCCAAACCTGCACTCAGGAAATACCAACAATGCCTCATAGGGACAATACATATAAATTCATATCACAGCCTCACAGGGTGCCCAATATCAACCACAGTATAAAATAATGGACTTACCTCGTATGTCCAACTCGAACTGCACCCGTTACCATTTCCTGTCTACTTTTCCATTCAATTTTCAACTTTATATTTCAATCATATTTCAATTTTCTCACCTTATCCAGCATGCCTCTTTCACACCATTACTTACCTATATACTGTGTAGCTTCCAATATCATCCATCACTTTCTTCTGTCGATGTCGTTCTTTAGCTGAAACCAAAGGTTAGTAAAAAAAGAATTTTATTTCCTATGGTTGGTCTCTATCGCACAATCTAAGACAAGAAAGAAAGATAACATCCTAAATACCCTGTAGCCTCCTATTTATAGATGTGGTGCACAACACACCGATAAATAGGACTCGACTAGACACGGTCTGTAGATATTTTAAGGACCAAACCGCTCTAATACCATTTTGTCACAACCCAACCCTGTAGGCTGTGATGGGTGCCTGAACTGGGCACTCGCATATATCCCTGCTATCTATAAGTAAATTTGTCCCCTATTTAAGTTATAGCACATCAACAGGCAGGATAACATATAAGCCGGTGAGGCTTATCATAGGCACTACTATACATACATGTATATATAACCCATACACAACCCACATACATGTCTACAGACCTCTAAGAGTAAGAACAGTAACATGAGGCGGGATAGGGCCCCCGCCGTACCTATACATCAAGGGTTAATACCAAAACTAGGCTCCGGCGCAATGCAGCGCTTTAGAACTGCTGAGTGGAACTCCTACGCTGATGGATCCCCAAAGTTTGTATCTGTACCTACGGGCATGAACGCACTCCCCCCTCTCCCCCGAGAAAGGGGGTCAGTATGACATATGTACTAAGTATGTAAAGCATAGACATCATAAGGAGATTATAGTTGGCCTAGGGATGCAGGGGGCAAGTATAACATTTAACCATTTACCGTACTCGCATCATATAAAAGAAAGTCATACATATTACCATCTACATCCTTCTGTCATAAGCACATGCATATTATTAGCGTTGTGGAATGTACAGCACGATCCATGTATATAGTAAGTACATACCTAGGAACATACAGTCCGATCCGCACATCGTATAATAATGCCAAGGAACGATGGCCCGATACACATATCATATAGTAATGCCAAGGAACATTCATTCCGATCCACGTATCATATAGTAATGCCGAGGAACGTTCGGTCCGATCCACATATCATATTATATCATTGCATACATATACCATACCCATCCCTTTATGGGACTCGGTGTCATCACATTATCATATACTGTACCCAGCCCTTTATAGGACTCGGTGTAATTATATCATCATATACCGTATCGGACCTTTATAGGACTTGGTGTCATAATCATCATATACCGTACCCGGCCCTTTATGGGACTCGATGTCAGATATATTACAGTATACACAAATCAAGTAGCGAGTAACCATATACAATCTAAATCATTATCAGAGACTCGACAATGTAAGAAGATTAAGCTATTTTCCAAGGACTAGAATAGTAGTGTTTCCATCTCGAGTACCTTTTAAATGCCAGTGAGGCCTATATTACTTAAGATCTCGGGGACCCTAGACATGTACTAAAGTAATACTAACAGTTCATATAATTAGGAAAACCCGTCGTCACATAGTCCTTAGGACTAGGAGCTTATGCATCCAGTACTTCTCAACCTATGGAGTTCAAGGAAAGTAGTTCAACTTACTACAAGAGTTTGACATTCAGAAGTGAATAAGAGATACGGATTACATTTAGTACTTAAAAGTGGAGTTACCCCACAGCTCGTATCACATTTTACTTATAATTGGGACATGCCAAAGAAAGAGAAAGAATAAGCTTTACCTAGTCTCTACTTTTCCTCAAAGAGTCATCATTACATATATCGTACCCGGCCTATCATAGGATCGGTAACATAACCTTATTACTGCATTACCTTACCATCATAGAACCACACTTATGTCAAAGACATAACAAGAGGAAAGAAGGGTAGCTCTGCGTATTTATGGCAAAACATGCCAAAAGAAAGCTTTACATACCTTTTTCGGGATTAATTGAAATTCGGCTTGACTTGATACCTCCTTAACCTATTTTACATGAAAGTAATATTAATATTAATAGCCTTTCACTTTCCAATATCCCACTCTACAACCAAGTACTAATAGAAGTCATTTCCTTATCCATTACCCTCGACGAGTTTGTTACTAGTTCCGATGCTACCAAAAATCGGACAGCATTTTCCTTATAACTTCAACATCTACGAGGTTTCAACTTGGACACAATGTCAACAACCATCAGCATATATACAAGTAAACCACCTCAACCTTACATAATAAAACTCCAAACAACTAGCTCACAACTACGATACGAAAATAGAGTTTTTAATCTTTATTTCACAAAATCTTTAACCATACCAAATGGAGGTTCGTGTGGCTGTAACCAGAATAAAACACACCCTTTTTAAAACACTTTAAATATCTGCAACATGCAACCCAACCATCTTCACCCGCAGCACCACAATGACAACCCACTACTCGACTTTGATTTAGCTACAACCATTTCAATTTAGTTTGTTTCTAACGTCAAGCATACTTATGTAATTTTTCCACTTTAAGCCTCATTAAAGACATGTAATATACCCCATAATAACATCATAAACTTTAATTTGAAAGGGAAAGCCTTACCTTGTCCGAAACTCACCAAAACTTGCCTCGGAAACTCTTCTAGCATGACTGAAACTTCGTGGTTATTTGTTGTCCATTTGGGGATGATACAAGCCATAATTTACATTAATAACACCTTCATACCTTTGGAGAATACCCCATATAATTAATTCACGGAAAGGAATCGGAGAACTTACCATTTTCTCCTCCGAAAACTGTAGCTCTTTCTTCTCTCTAGCTTAAGTTCCTCTTCTCTTCTTTTTGTTTTTCTAGACTATTCTTGGATGAAGATAAGACTTATTGGATAAAAATGAACTTAAATTCATAAATTATATATATAGGCCACTTTAGGAGGTGACACGTGTCAAGTCCCAAGTGGTAACACGTGTCAAGCCCTCATAGGGCCAACGCACCACCTCCTCCACTTAGGGGATGCCATATGGCAGGTGGGTCCCACCCCTTACTGCAGCTGCTGCCACATGGAACCTCCAGCTGCTGCCATGTGGCACTCTCCCATGCTGCCATGTGTCTCTCTCTTCTTCTCCTCGTGGGTTCGTAATCTTGTCTTGCTTTATGAACCTATGTAATCCTTGC
Organism: Solanum dulcamara; assembly: GCF_947179165.1. Classification (NCBI taxonomy): domain Eukaryota; kingdom Viridiplantae; phylum Streptophyta; class Magnoliopsida; order Solanales; family Solanaceae; genus Solanum; species Solanum dulcamara. Next base: position 42,858,750 of record NC_077240.1, on the reverse strand, counting down.
TATGTAAGCTTGGTATGTACTCAAGTAGTTTAAGTATGTAAGATTTCCAAGTTGGTATCTTACATAAATAAGTCGTGTCCTACGACTCATCATTCGGTCTCCAACTTCTTCTGGATTCTTATAACTCTATTTCCAATCTTCTCTACTATGGGGTATCGCATTCTCCTTTCCTTAGAGCTGTTTGATAGCGTTATAGATTATACGGATAACATAACAACTCTTAAGAAGCTTAAGAGTTCTTACGAAGTCTTAAGAATCTTTTAGAACCGTTAAAAAACTTTAGAAAACCTTAAGAAACTTAAGAGGCTTACGATCCTTCCATGAAACTTAAGAGCCTTTCAACAGACTTAAGAACGTGTTCCAAGGTACAAAAGTAAGGGGTGTAACAAGTAGGGTAGCATAGTTCATTTGTGTGCACGGGGTCCTTAATGAATCCCGAGCACCCCATCGAAGAGTTGGAAAGTGGTCAAAACAAGCTGATAAGCATCAGTTGATGTAGGACCATTTTGGTTTTCCAATTCGTGTCGTTGGGGTCATATTTTTATAGGTAATAGGCTTGACCTCCATGTTTGATGCTTGGGACCTCATTCGCGAAGGCCTAAGGCATTGGCTTTCGTGTTCGCAGAGCCCTTGCCGCATTCGTGGAGTGTTGCTACCAAAGCACACGCAAGTGCATGCGGTCTCACAAGTAGTAAAATGGCTCTTTTCAGAGTCAGATTATCGAACCCAAAGGACTTTAATTAGGCAGTTGCTAACTTCCCAATTAACGAAATTACTCGTATATGTTATAAAAAGTTGAGTTTTGTTATGTCTAATTGAACCTATAGAAAATAATATTAAAAGTGATTCAATGATTTTACTAAATTTTAATCAAATTAAAAATGAATTCCAGAGTTGTAGAACATATAGATTTTAGGCTTAATACTCTCTACTTCGTTATCCAATGGGTCTTCTAATTATGATTTTACAGGGTTGATATTACAATCATGGTCTCCCTACCTGTAATTGCCTACCGTTGTTGACAACCTAACTACATCTTTGAGCGGGGATAACCATGAACTGACAAACATGGTGTACAGGTATGTGTCATGGGCATTCTATACACGAATTATCCTAGGCAATTCTAGAACAAACATGTTTCCTATATTCTAATGTTCTATCCTCTATCCGTATTCTGAGTTCCTGGTAGACAACAAATTTATTTTAATGGTGATTTAGCATTAAAATAGTAGAAGCAATAATTTAGGAGTAATCATACACAAGACCCATTTTCAACCAAACCAAATCATATTAAACCATAATCTTGTGGCTACAACCCTAGAATAAGGGAATTTAGCCATTCATAGTCTGAAATACAATCATAGAAATAATTAATGGCATTAAAAAGTAGACTAAAATGAAATAAAAGGAGAAAAGTAACCCTAGAGAAGTTCTTCCTTCACTCCCGTTCGTCAAAACTTCGAATAAAAATTGAATGATTAATAAAAAGTAAAAGTGTACTCTTTATAACCTCAAAAAATGTGAAGATAAATTAACAGCACTGAAGTCTGCAACGCAGACTTGTTTCTTTATTGTGTAATTTCCCAATTTGCTCTTTCTCGGATAATTTCCTTCTAGCATCAACCAGGTCGCGGACCTGGCAGGGACTCAACAGTCTCGCCAAATAATTAGTCAAAAAATCATACCTAAATTCTTGTAGCAAAATCCACGACACGACTTTATAGCATAATTTCTTCACTTTCGTTCCCAACTTCATCTCCAAGCTTCACTTTATCAAGATACCTTTTTTAAAGTCTATTTCTCTTCATTTAGCCATAAAAGTACTAATCACATTGGTTAGCTAAAATAACACATAAATACTCTAAAAATGAATTAAACTTTAAGAATTCGTTCTCAAATTTGACTACAAACATGGGTTATGTTGTCTATTGGGCGTATAAATGCACCCAAAATCATTACTCCATGTATATAGTTTTGTTCATCCTCGAACTAACTCCCAATTATATGCATGCAATATAGAACACAATGTACATTAGACAGTCCTACCAAACAACAACAATTTCACATCAGAACCGTCCCTCCTCTGGTCCTCATCAGTGGAGACGTCATCATAAATCGACTTAAAAAAGTCGGACTCTCTTCCAAGTACATCTTTAACATGATCATTTAGGGGATATTGGTTTTCCACCTTGTGTAGTTTAGCCTCAATAGATGGGTGGCAGTCTATCCGGTGTTGGAGCATCTCCAAACCATATATGCGAGCCATGATCATCTCATCACGCTTAGCCTGCTCATTTGAAGTGAGGGTGGGCCCATAAGTAGTATCTGGTCCCTTAGTGTTTGTGACATCATTAGTCTCAGTAGGGAGGGGGACCATATAGTCAAAGGGCTCCCCGGTACCCCTGTTCGTTGGCACAAGAGCATAATTAAGCCTCCAAAGGCATATCCCCTACCTCTGTGCACACGGGACTTCCGAATGGTGGACTTTATGATAGCGCCCACATTAATCTCTATTCCCTTCATAAGGGCATACACCAGGCAGACCCTGTCTTGTGTAACCTCAGTAAAGTTTAGTCTGGGGATGAGGCAGTGCATAACAATCTTCACCCAGATGAGATCCTCTCTATTCATATATGCATAGGGGTAGGAGATATTGAAACCTTTGTGCCCATGGAAAACCTATTAAGCAGTTAATCTATGCCTATATAAAGTATGTCGAATGTCCTAGTATGGAGGGAGAATGTTTATCTCCGCTAAAGTGGCAAGAGGCATCTCTGCAGTCCCTAAAAACTCATTCATCACTATAGGAGATAGTGGGACATCCACTCCCCACAAAGTAACATAGGGGGTGCGGGTATTCGATAGGTAGTTTGCGTAGAAATCCCTCACCATGTGCAGGTTGCACGGCTGCGGATCTGTAAATATAAAGATCATGTTGAGCTCCATCAGTCTCCTCATGATCTGAGGGAATTCTTTAGCCAGGCTCTCATAATCAATAGGCATGTCCAAGAGGTACTTGGACTCAGCATGTCTTTTATACTAATAGGAAAAGGTGGTTAGAGGGAACACATCTATCCCTTTTATGGCTACCCGTGGACGGTTTCTTCTATTGTCTACAGCTTGATGACATGATAACTTGTAGTCAACACAAAATAACACATAAGCCTTTTCAAATAGGGACTCAAAACAAAATTCAAAAAGTACCAAACAACTACCCCACACTTAAATGCTATCATCAAATGCATTTCAATATAAAGTACTCAGACTTCCCCTACTTTAATAATTTTGTCACTCATGCAGTCTAAAATATCAAGAACTAGCACAATAAGAGATTATATGCATTCCGCATTCACAACTTCAAGGCCTAACTAATCTCACATGCTATTCAAGAATTCACAAGCACAATTCTAATAATTCCCCGATTTTAAGCATACATGTAACCAAAGATATCACAATATAAGCATAATCCTCACATATCTGTCATTCTTCATGCTTACTACTCAAGAATTCACAACACATGTTCATAAACCCTTAACCTAAACCCTTTTTTCATAGGTTGAAACCTAGGGTTTTAGTTCAAGACTTTATCCAATAGAATCACCTATAAAAAAATCAATGTCATAGCAAAATCTTCTGACCCATAATAATTAACATCCTATAATAAACAAAAAATAAGAAGAATTTCAAAATTTGTGACCCAAAAGCATACTCATAACAATTTTAATCTTCCAAATTAAAGAAAAGGTGAAGAACACATACCTTACTACATGGAAAAGAAGAAAATATAAGAAAAATCACTTGAATTCCAAGAAAGCATCGCGGATTTGAGAATAAAAGAAGAGTTGGAGAGTTGGGGAGAGGGAAATTTCTAAGTTTTTGGGAGGATAATGAGGGTTATAGATCAGATTTGGGATTAAAAAGGGACTGGGGTCGGGTATTTTAATGAAAAATGGGTAAAACTCATCTTTTAAATGAAACCGTCCTAAAAAATGCCCAAAGTCCATGACACGGAGATGTTGCGTACTCCACTATTTCATGCACCCAATTTTTTAAAAATTAATTTAAGCTTGAGTTTTGCCATGTCTGCGCAGACCTGGTGCGCACTTTACTTGGGCCAAAAATTAAATTCAAATTGAGAAAACTTACCTGGGACAATTTTTTGCATGGTAGGAGTGGGTTCGCGATGCTAACCTATCGCAGACTCCACTGTTCAGGAGTCTTCTATCTTCTTCTTCATTTTTTAAATTTTTAAGTACAATTTATCTTAAGACTAAATTTAGAAGAAAATAAAATAAAATTGAAACAATCCATAAAACACAAATTTATAATAAGCAATCTTACACCACTCCTTGGGTTACCTCTCATGTAGCACCTGATTTATTGTCACGGCATGACTTCGTTCCTTTGTTACTATTCACGAGCTCTATTTCTTCCTCTTCAGGATCCACATCTTTTCCAAAATAATGTTTCACTCATTGTCCATTCACCACAAATGTGATACTTTTTTCAGTGTTCTATAATTCTACGTCTCCATGTACTGACATTTACACCACCTCAAAGGGCCCACTCCACTTAGATATAAACTTTCCTAGAAAGAGACACAAATGTGAGTTTAATAGGAGTACCTTTTTTCGTTCTCAAATGTGCGAGCAATAATGTTCTTATCATGCCATCTTCTTGTCTTTTTCTTATAGAGTTTGGCATTCTCATAAGCGTGGAGCCTAAATTCTTCTGACTCGTATAGCAGATCCATATGCCTTCTTCCTGCTAGCTCTAGATCTAGATTTAACTTCTTTATAGCCCAGTAGGCTTGATGCTCTGCTCAACAGGTAGGTGAAATACTTTGACAAATACCATATGATATGGTAAGGTTATAATAGGTGTCTTGTACGTAGTCCAGTAAGCCCAAAGTGCTTCATCCAGCTTGATGGACCAATCTTTCCTCATGGCATTCACAGTCTTCTAGAGGATTTGCTTAACATCTCGATTAGATACTTCTACCTACCTACTTGTTTGTGGGTGATACGCTGTCGCCAACTTGTGCCTGACACCAAACTTAGCTAATAGATTTTTTATAGACTAATTAATAAAATACTTACCTCCATCACTAATGATGGCTCTTGGAGTGTCGAACATTGTGAAGATATACTTCTTGAGAAAGCGACTTAAAACATTCGAATCATTTGTTGTCAAAGTAATGGCTACTACCCATTTGGACATGTAGCCTACAGCCACCAGGATGTATTGATTTCCATATGAAGGTAGGAAGGGACCTATGAAGTCCATGCCCCACACATCAAAGATCTCTACCTTCAAGATGTTGTTTAATGGCATTTGATGCCATCTTGATATTGTACCTATCCTTTGACATTGATCACGGATCTTGACAAAACCTACAGGATCCTTAAATAAAGTGAGACAAAAGAAATCAGATTGGTGTACCTTGTGAGCAGTGCGCTCTCATCTATGATGCCTCCATTAGTAGACGATTGTCAACTTTATAGCACTTGTGCACTTCAGTTTCAAGTACACACCTTCTACTCATTCTATCAGCACCATGTTTAAAAAGGTATGATTCATCCCTTACGTAGAACTTTGCCTCTACATCAACCTCATAATTTGTTGGGAGGTTACACATGGGGAAAAACTCCACTCACAATGTAGTTAACGATATCAGCATACTATGGTAACTCAATCACTTTCAAAGCTAATAGCTACTCCCAGTTCAGGACAAGATTGATCTCCTCACATCTTGCTAAGACTTTGTCCAAGTTTTGCAGACAAAGATCAAAAGACTCCCCAAAGACGGTGAAGTCATCCATAAAGAATTCTACAAAATCCTCCAACTTATCATGGAATATTTCCATCATGCATCTTTGGAATGTGGCAGGAGCATTGCATAGCACAAATGGCATACTCTTGAAGGCATACGTCCTGTAAGGGTATGTAAAAGTAATCTTTTCCTGGTCTTCTAGCGCAATGGTGCTCTAATTATAGCATGAATACCCATCTAGGAAGCAATAGTATTCGTATCCATCCAACCTATCTAACATCTGATCAATGAATGGTTCTGGGTAGTGGTCTTTTCTTGTGGCATCATTCAACTTCATATAGTCCATGCAAATGCGCGATCCAGTGACTGTTCTGGTAGGGATTAACTCACTTTTTTCATTTGTTATTACAGTCATCCCATCCCTCTTGCTATCTGAAATAGGGTATATAATTTCTAAATCTAACCACTTCATTATCTCTTTTCTCACTACATCCTTCATGACAGGATTTAGTCTGCATTGTGGTTATGCACTTGACTTATGCCCCTCTTCCATGAAGATCATGTGCATGCATAAAGCTGGGCTAATCCCATGTAGATCATCCATCTGTCATCCTATTGCTTTCCTGTGCCTTTTTAGCACCTTTAAAGTTGTTGTGACCTGCACATTAGACAAGGAAGAAGAAAGGATCACATGTAAAGTATCATTACTACAAAAAAAACATACCTGAGATGGGCAGGAAGCAGCTTCAACTCCAATTTAGGAGCTTCCTCTCAGGATGATTTGGGTGAAAGACCCAATACTCTATCTAAAGGTTCCACATTCTTCTTCCACATACTTAAGTTTGGAATGTCTAAAATGCTAGCTAGCTCATTTTCTTTTATTTCACCTTCAATATCTTGACCCACTAATACTTTTGCCAAGGGGTCTTTTGCTAAAATACACTGAGCTGCCACTTCCTCATCAATTACAGTTATTGCAGATAACTCCTCATAAACTGGGGAAATATCAATGTTTGATATACATCAAATACTTCGACCATGTCATGTGCGCTCATGGTTAATCTACCTGCAGCTACATCAATTAGTACTCCATCTATCGCTAAGAATGGTCATCCCAAGATAAAAGGGAACTCAATGTCAGGCTCAAAATCTAGAACAACAAAGTCCATAGGGAAAATAAGGGATCCCACTTGTACTAACACATCCTCAATCATACCATCTGGCCTATCCCCAGAACAATCATCCAATTGCAACAAAATATTGGTTGGTTTAGGTTCTCCAGGGCCTAATTTTATGAGCATAGATCTAGGAATCAAGTTTATACTTGCACCCAAATTACAGAGACCTCTAGCATTGCTGCACTTATTAATGGTTACCTGCACTATGAAACTCCCTGGATCTTTCTGCTTAGCTGGGAGCTTGACTTTGTTCAGATTTTTTGAACTACACTCTTCAATGAGTGCTACCATCTCATATTTTGCCAACTTACTCTTGTTGGCCACTATGTCTTTGGCATACTTAACATATTTTGGAATACCCTACAAAACATCAATTAAAGGTAAGTTACTTTGTACCTGTTTCAACAAGTCTATGAACTTCTCAAAACACTCCTCCTCCTTCTTTTTGAACTTTTGTGGAAATGGAGGAGGTGGTTTTACTTTTGGTTTCTAGTCAGCTTTTGGTAAGCCAGTTGGTGAATAGGTTTTACTGATCTCCAAGAAATCCTACAGGTTAATTTGTGGATCCTCATGTGGCAATCTAGTAAACTGGCCATTAGTGTGCAAGAGTTGCACCATATTCTGCTTTAGTTCGAATCTACCTCCAGCATGCGATTTTTGAATGTTGTTGGTAACATTTGTAGTTTTGAGGAATTGACACATCCTTAACAGTTCTCACATCCATATTTTCATGGACCTCTACGGGCACTTCTTGATTAGTCTCAGATTGACTTGTGGTACCGAATATTGAGCAGCCTCTCTCCTCCTTTGTTGTTGTAAAAATTTCTTAGGCTCAGCTAGCAACTCTATAATTTCTCCACTCCTTCTAGTGTGCTTGTTTAAGGATACCTGCAAGAAATCATAACTAAGATCAAGTTTTTAACAATAAAACAAATAACAAAGAAACTTTGAACAGAAACAATTGCCAAATTTAAAGTCCTCGGCAACGACACCAAAACCTTGTTACTACCAAAGCACACGTAAGTGCACGCGGTCTCACATGTAGTAAGGTGGATCTTTCCAAAGCCAAATTATCAAACCCAAAGGACTTTAATTAGGCACTTGCTAACCTCACAATGAACTAAATTACTCATGTATGTTGCAAAGTGTTGAGTTTGTTATGTCTAATTCGAACCTATTGAAAATAATATTAAAAGTGATTCAATAATTTTTGCTGAAGTTTAATCAAATTAAGAATGAATTTCAGACTTGTAGCATGTATAGATTTCAGTCTTAATACTCTCTACTTCGGTAGCCAATGGGACTTCTAGTTACTGATTTACAGGGTTGATATTATAATCATGGTCTTCCGACCTCTAATTGCCTATCTTTGTTGACAGTCTAACTACATCATTGAGAGGGGATAAGTATGAACCAACAAAGATGGATTAATCCTATCATCATGTCTAGTAACCAAACATGGTGTATAGGTATGTGTCACGGATATCTTATACATGAATTATCCTAGGCAATTCTAGAACAAACATGTTCTCTATATTCTAATGTTCTATCCCTTATCTGTATTTCGAGTTCCAGGTAGACAGTAAATGTATTTTTCTGGTCATCAAGCATTAAAATAGTAGAAGGAATAATATAGGAGTAATCATACATAAGAACCCATTTTCAACCAAAGCACTCGATGCCTTGAATTAATATAATAAATAAGCGCATCCTCGATGCCTCGAATCAATATCATAAATTGAGCGCGTCCTCAATACCTCTAGTCCACTGAAAATAGTATTAATAAAGGTAGTATTACCCCCTATTCAAAAATTAGTATAAAATAGTTTGGGTTACAACCCATCTTTCTCAAATCAATGCCAAGAACCAATGGGTGCACCGGGGTCGACTACATCCATGAGAAAATAATGATCAAATGCAATGCATACCATCACCAGCACCTAAAACAACATGCAAAATCACATACAATAATAACGCCACAAGCACCTTTCCCTCTATAGCATCAAAACTAGGCTAACAAATGTGACCGACCTCCAATCAAGGCCTAAATCACAACTCTACTCCTCTAACTCAATCACAAGGCCCAAAAGGGGATTCAACCCTAACTAGGTAACAAGGAGGAGGAAATGAGAAAAAATGTGCTAAGCTAGTCAATCAATACCTCCAGATCCAACTAGAATACAACCTATAGATTTCAAACACAGCTAACCCTACCAAACGGCAAAAGAAAGCATAGGGAATTCTAGCTCTAAATCCATAAATGGAATCCAATAGTAATTCATAAGCCTAACTAGGTGAAACCCACTACATCAAGGCGATCAAAATAGTTGCTACAATAGGAAAGGGCACTAAGTCTCAAAAACTCCCGCCAATCAATGGCAACATCAACTAAGGATCAACCCAAAATCAATTGTAAGGTACAACTCTGCCAATCATCATAAACATCAGTCAAGTCACCTAAAATAGGCTAATCAAGGTCAGCTAAGGTAAAATCAATAATCTTACCAACTAGACTGGAAGTCTCATAAAGGCAACCTAGCCTAAAGATCACATAGGGACAAAGAACCAAAAATCTAGGAATCAAGCCTAACCCATCACATACAATCCAAACCACAAGTAATTTATACTAAAAAATACCTCATGAAGTGCAATCAAATGAAAAGAGACTGTAGCCTACCTCAAAGTCGAACACGCGCACTCCAAGTCCACTTTCTGATAGATTTTCGCTCCAAAAACAACTCCAAATGTCTCCATTCTATCAAAATATTGATCATCTCGTCAATACAAATATTTTTACACTAGAATCTTATTTTTTGGAGATGGACCCAAAATTGAGTTAAAAATAAGATTGTTGGATCCTCGATGGGAATCTCAAAAACAACTCCATCAAAAGGTTCTAAACACTTTATTGAGCTTGTACCCCAAACTAGGGCACAAATCGATGCTCAAAATGTCCTAAATCAGCCCAATAATTAAAAGTACCATTAAAGCCCTAACTAAGCTTGGGAAGCCCCTTTGGGAAGGAATTTATCTCAAATCATCACCTCGTACACTTCCCCAAACATACCAACATGTACTCAAGATCAATATGAACGCACCGAACTTGGAATCACTTAAATTGGAGCTCCTTAGCTCCTAAAATAGCCAAAAGAGGGAATGGGGTAAGGGTTGGTCACATCTATCTTTTAACTTAAAGACCAGACAAAATTTTCCTTCATGATCGCAGAATAGTGGGTCGCGATTGTGACAGCCAGGTTAAATGACGATCTCTATCGTGACAAGCACTACGCGAAAGCGAAGGGTAAGCAAACCTGACCATTGCAATCGCAGATAAGACGTCGCAATCACGTAGGTCTGGATGGCTGGACTTTGCGAATGCGACCACCAGGGCTTGTGATCGTGAAGGGAAATGGTGCCTACACCAGCAGATACTGCACCAGCTCAACTTTGAGCTTTAGAAAGCTCTGATAAGGTTCTCGAGATTCGTTGGGAATCTCATGCGCATAGGCGAACTATGCTATCCTACTAAATTTGACATTCCAGACTCAATGGCGCAGTCAAAATTTCTAACAAAAGTCATTTTGATGAAAAGTAGATCCCACACCCAAGCACAAATCAAACCAAAATCCATAAAAGAGCTTGGAATGAGATTGGAAGCCTAGGGAAACAAACGAAAGGTCATTCTAGACCAAACTCAATATTCCGAAACTAACCACGCTGACAAAATTTCAATCCGAGTACGTTTACCAAGAATGTTGACCAAGGTCAACCTTAAGGCAAATTTCAAAGACTAAAAGCTCCAAGTGGCCACAAACTCGCACTGATTGCCCTAATACTCGTGCCGACCATACTATTAGCCTAATATGGCAATTTTGGAGCTGTTGGAACCATCAGAATTCCATTCTGAGGTCATTTTGCTAGAGTTTTAATGAAGTCAACCATTTAAACTCCAAGAGCTCCAAAATAGAGAAACAGGCATAAAACCCAAATGCACGACTAGGCAACCGAACTGTCAGTGCTAGCAAGTCATAAATGGCTTTGGATCTCTACAGGAAAGCTCTAAATGCTGAAAAGATTGAAAAGGGCAAAATGCCCTGGAGGGTCATTACACATGGGGTTCATGCCTCCACACCATGATCTTTTGGTAAATGGGTTATTTGAGATTGGGTATTATTAAGTCATTTTAGTTGTTTTCCTTTAGTATTACTATTCCAAAATGTGACACTCAATCAAATAATATTGTGCCGACTCATGTAACTCGATCTCAAAATATAATTAATTTATCATTTTTTATTATCATATTCTACCTCATTAATTATATTTAATCAAGACTTCTTTATTCAAGACATCACTTTTGATAGGGAAAATTTAAGATTATGAATTTCACGGACTTGAGATTATACACTGATCACAACAACATATCAATCATCTAAACCACAAAAATTAAATTAATAGAAAACTTCACAACATTACTCAATGACTATCAATCACTATTAAGAGTCTCTCTATGTTATAAAATAAATCATAACCTACCTCAATAGAATAACTGAAGTTAAATTAGCTAATTCACCAATATTTTTCCTTTATTCAATGCCTCGGAACATTTCCAATCTAACAAGTATACAATATTTATAAGCAAACGAGTCCATAGACACTCATATTACTATAATCAAGTTCCTGCCTTTATCATTATATTAATTTACTGCATAACACAACATATTTTTATCTATGATAGTACCACACAACATTTTTACAATCATGTCGACAAATTAATACTAATTCATATCTATATACCTACATCTAAAACATATTTCACATCTCATACAATATACACTAGCAGATATGTATCCAAACAATCTACATACATAATGATATATACCACCAAACTCACATATCAACCATCATGTAAATGCGTACAACCTTTACTCAAACCATTATGTTCTCATACTTTACATTAATGATAACACATAACACTGTTAAAACTACACACTACTGCTCAACTTTCATATATCATGCTATTTATAATGCCATATGTTAACACTACAACCTTAACACAATATATTTCATCTTTGTAAGCAAAATTCATTAATCACGCCAACCAGTCAGAGGAGAGGAAGAAACTAATCCCTACCAATCATCTATATTTTATCCATCTCTCCAATGATTAATTTATATTTGCCTATGGTTAGCCCTCAACTATTTCATAATCGTTATGCCATATTTACCCACCACTCTTTGTCAACAATAACTAAAAGAAACCATATTTGCTCAAACAATCTGTAACATTTTGAAACCCATTTCTTCCTAAACCAACATATAATAATAGTTTATACACCTAATCCTATAAATTATCACATCAAGGAACATCACACATACACACATATATATATGGATCTTTTACCCGATATAGTTTTGCTTTCTTGTCGATGTCATTCTCTTTATCTTAGGGTAGCTATAGTTTGTGGTATGAAAAAAAGAAATACTAACCCATATTAACTTATTTTAATAATAAAGTAGTATTTGGTATTAAATAATTTAACAATTTAGCCCACTAATTAAATTAGTTATCTAAAGTTACCCCTCAAATAAATAACCGTAGTTATATAATAGTCCAAAATACCTATTAAAAATTTACGGAATGAGTCTCTTATGAAATAAGAAGTTCTAGTACTCAAAAGAACCTCGTGGGTCATTACAACACATACCAAGACAAACGGTCAAAGTAAGAGCAAGGGTAGAAAAAGATACCTAACTCGATGAATGGATATGGATATCTTCCACGCATATCTGCCTTAGTCTTCCAAGTGAACTCCTCAACCGGATGATTTTTCTATTAGACCTTCACAGATATAATCTCCTTAGACCTCAACTTGCAAACCTTCCTGTCTAGAATAACTAAATGCTCCTCCTCAAAGGAAAAATTCTCTTCAAGTTAGACTGAATCCCAGTGAATAATATAACTTCCATCACCATGCTATTGTTTTACCATAGCAAGCAACATGAAACACTGGGTACACTCCGGATAAATCTGGAGGTAAAGACAATTCATAGACCACCTCTCCAATACAAAAAAGAACTTCACGACCCAATATAACTCAGAAAGAGCTTACCTCGCTTACCAACTCTCACCACACCCTTCATGGATGAAACTGTTATGCCCTGTACTTTTGTACCTTGGAAGGTTCCTAAGTTACGTAAGCTTCTTAAGCTCTTAAGTTTCTTGAAAGACTCTTAAGCTTCTTAGAAGGCACCATGTGAGTCGGATAATCTATGACATCATCAAATAACTCTAAGGAAGGGAGAATGAGATAACCTATAATAGAGAAGATTGGAAATAGGATTGTAAGAATTCGGAAAAAGTTGGAGACTAAGTAATGAGTCGTAGGACTCGACTTACTTAAGCTACCAAGCTTATGTAGAAAGGATTATATATATTCGTAAAGTAAGACGAGATTACGAACCCACGAGGGGGAAAAAAGGTGACACATGGCAGCATGGGAGAGTGCAATGTAGAAGAAGCTAGAAGTGCCACGTGGTAGCAGCTGGAGCAAGGGGGTGGTCCCCACTTGTCACATGGCATCTCATGGTTGGAGGGGGTGGTGTGTTGGCCCAATGAGGGCTTGACATGTGTCACCACTTAGGGGTTGACACGTTTCACCCCTAAAGTAGCCTATATATATATATATATATGTTTAATAACTTTTAGGTCATATTTATCCAAACAATTCATTCTTATCCAAGAAAATTCTAGAAAAAAAGAGAAGAGAAATCATTAAGCTAGAGAGAAAGAGAGCTACGGATTTGAGGAGAAAAAAAAGGTAAGTTCTCCAATTTTATTCTGTGAATTAATTATCTAGTATACCACAAGGTTATTAAGGTGTTATTAATTTAAATTTATTGTTCGTAGCAGCACCAAAAGGATAAAAAATAGCCACGAAGTTTCGGCCACGCCAGGAGAACTTCTGAGGCAAGTTTTGGCAAGTTTTGGCGAGTTTCAGGCAAGGTAAGGCTTTTCCTTTCCAATCAGAGTTTATGATGTTGTTATGCAGTATAATACATGTCTTAAATGAGGATGTAAGTAGAAAAATTATATAAGGATGCTTGACGTTAGAAACAAACTAAATTAAAGTCGTTATAGTTAAATCGAAGTCGAGTAGTATGTTGTGATTGTGGTGCTGCAGCTGCGGCTGCAGCTGGGTTGATTGTGTGTTGAAAGGATGGAAAGTGTTCTAAAAGAGGTATGGGTACTTCTGGTTTCAGCTACATGACCCTCAGTTTCGTATTGTTAAAGGTTTACGAAATAAAGGTTAAAAACTCTATTTTGGTATCGTAGTTTTGAGCTAGTTGTTTGGAGTTGTATTGAGTAATGTTGAAGTGATCTGATTGTATATATATCTGCTGGTTGTTATTGGTAATATGGCTGCTAAGATTAGCAGTTGGATAGGGAAAGTTATAGGAGAGATGTTGCCCGATTTCTTGCAACCTCGGAACTAGTAATAAACTAGTCGAGGGAAGTGGATAAGGAAATAATTTCTATGGATACTTGGTTGTGGAGTTGGAAAATGGAAAGTGAAAGAGTATTAACCTTAGTATTGCTTTCATGTTAAATAGTTTCAAAATACGACAAGGCAAACGTGGTTAAGAGTAATATGTAAGAGGTATGTGAAGCTACCTTCTTTCTCTTGGAATGTTTTTGGCATAAGTATGTGAAGCTACCTTCTTTGTCTTGGCATGTTTTTGGCATAAGTATGTGAAGCTACCTTTTTTATTTTGGCATATTTTTGGCATAAGTATGTGAAGCTACCTTCTTACTCTTGGCATATTTTTGGCATAAGTATGTGAAGCTATCTTCTTTCTCTTGGCATGTCTTTGGCATGAGTAAATAGAGCTATCCTTCTTTCCTCTTGGTATGCTTTTGACATAAGTATGATGCTATTATGATATAATTATTCACCGAGCCATGAAGGTCCGGGTATGATATATGCATATGATTACTCCATGAGAGAAAGTAGAGAGTATGTAAAGATTATTCTTTCTCTTCTTTTGTCATGTCCTAGATGTACGTAAAAGATGATACAATCTCGGAGGTGACTCCATTCATAAGTGTTTCTTACTCATCCTCTAATGTTGGAACTCTTACAATAATTGAACTATTGCTTCTCAAGTTTTTCTATACATTGGAAAGTAGTAAGTATGTAAAGCTAATCTTCCTTTCTTTTTGACATGATCTTTATGAAACAAATAGATGAAATTATACGATTCCAAGGAAGTTCATCTTGTTAAAGCCACTAGGATAGCCAACTTCTTGATTCCCAAAAGATATTTGATGATGACTTGATACGGGAATATGATTCCAAAAGTTCCATTTTGACCTAATCCATAGTGGCAATCAAAAGGTACTTGATATGACTCTTGTCTTGGTTTTTGAATGATAGCACATTTTGAGTATTCCATCAAGTCTCAAATACGATCTAAAATGCATATGGTTACTCACTACTCTACTCGTATATACGGTAACCCTTCTATCACCGAGTCCCAAGCTGGGTACGTTATCATGCATAGTTCACTGCATTATCCACCGAGTCCCTTACTAGAGGGCCGGGTACGCTATATGAGAAGATGATAATGCAATGACATGAATAGCTCACTGAGTCCCTCACTAGAGGGTCGGGTATATATGTATATATAATATATGGATCGGGCCCAACATTCCTCAGCATTACTATATTATATATGGATTAGTCTGAACATTCCTCGATATTACTATATAATATATGGATCAGGCCAAACGTTATTCAATATTATTATATGATATCTGGATTGGGCTAAATGTTCCTCGGCATTACTATATGGTATATGGATCGGGCCATACATTCCTCGGCATTATTATATAAGATAGTACTAATAGTATATAGATGCTTATGATAACATAATGATATAGTTGTTACACCAAGTCCCCGAATGGCCCGAGTACGGTACGGGATTATAGCATGTATGACTTTATGTTTTAAGCTACAGGTACAGTAATTTGGTAATTATTATACTTATCCCCTGCATCCCTATGCCAGCTGTAATTTCCTTATGATGTCTATGCCTATATACTCAGTACATATGTCGTACTGACCTTTCTTTCTCGGGGGGCTGCATTTCATTCCCGTAGGTACAGATACACACTTTGGGGATTCGCCAGTGTAGGAGTCTCGCTAAGCAGTTCAGAAGTGCTCCATTGTGCTGGAGCCTAGATTTTGGTACTAACCCTCGATGTATATATTTATTTGTTTACGGGTACGGTGGGGGCCCAGTCCTGCCTTATGTTACTATTCTTACCGTTAGAGGTCTGTAGACATGTATGTGAGTTGTATATGTGTGCGTGTACAATTTCCCTCATATGTTATGATAGCCTCGTCAGCTTATATGTTATCGTGCTTGTTGATATATTATAACTCAGACTGGGGACAAGTTTACTTATAGTTAGCAGGGGTATACACAAGAGTCCAATTTGGGCACCCGTCATGGCCTACGGGGTTGGGTCATGATAGAAACCTTCAACAACACTTTCTCTCCCTCCATAAATACCATGTCCCTAACCTTTTGATTTGCATAATCCTTCTGCCTTCTCTGAGCTGCTAGAAGTGTTATACCCCGTACTTTTGTACAACGGAACTTTTTTTCCAAAAAGTTGCCATGTGATACATGTTGTCTATGAGGTTGTGTGTGAGTAGCGATGGTTGGAAATAGGTTTCGAAGGATTTGAAAAGAGTTGAAAGCCAAATAAGGAGTTGTAGTAAGCAACCTACTTGCGTAAGCTACCGACTTGGATGTCTTATATAATCAAGCTACTTAAGTACATGTCGAGCTTAAGTAGTAAGGGTTACATAGGTTCCTAAAGTGAGACGAGATTACGAATCCACAAAAAAGAATAAGGAGGTGACGCACCTACTTGGACTAAGTAGGTGATGCACCTACAAGGACTAAGTAGGTGACGCACCTACTAGGCTGGACCCCACCTTGCCATATGGTAGCACTTGGGTGGGTGCATGGGGTAAAGTGGACACCTAGGGGATGGACACATGTCACCCTTAGGGTATGACACGTTTCACTCTCAAAAGAGGTATATAAAAAGCCTAAACTATGACTAAGGGCTTCATTTCTTATCTTCCCACTTTGAAATTTCTAGAGAGAAATAGGAAGGGAGCTATGTCCATAGCTGCAGCAAGCTAGGGCCATGTATTTTGCTCCGAAAATTATTCTCTAAGGTAATCTCAACCCATTGGAAGGTGATTAGCTATGTCGGTTTCATTTCTCATCTTTCAACTTGGAGAATTAAAGAGAATTATAGAGAGAAAGGAGAAGAGAGCTATGGCCAAGGCTTGCAGCAAGGTAAGGCCTCGACTTTTGATCCATAAATTAATTATCTAAGGTACTCTTTGACTAACTGAAGGTGATTGACAGTGTATAATAATTATTGGGGCAGCAAGGGGGTCCAATGAAAAGTCCATCAACTTTCAGCAAGTTTTGGAAGCTCATTTGTTAAGGTACGACTTAATTGCCCTTTCACACATTTGAGTAAGGGTTTAAACATGTTATGAATGTTATAAATGTATAAATATGAATTGGAAACATAAAATTATGCACGTTACTGTGAAGGGTGTTGAAAATCATGTAGGGGTTGTTTTGAAGCTATTCTAGTGAATTAAAGTTTGGTTAGTGTTGTCGTTATTATGGTGTTGTATTTAGAGATGGTTTGTATATGTTGCAGGGCTAGGAACATGGTTAAATATGGATATAAGTGCTGCTGTTTGTAGCTACATTGTGCTCCTTTCCGTGTGGTTATGACTTTACAAAATAAAGATCGAAAATCGTATTGTGATGTCGTAGTTTTGGGTGGGCTCTTTGGAACTTGAATCGAATAATGTTAAAGTAATTTTATTATATATAGATGGTGGTTGTTGTTATTGGTATGGATGTGCTAGTCAGAGGATGATTGGAAGTTTGGATAGGGCAAATTATAGGGGAGATGTTGCCCGATTTCTGTTAACTTCTTAACTAACTAGTAGACTAGTTGAGAAAAATGAATGAGGAAATGATTCCTATGGATACTTGAATGTAGATTTGGGAGCAAGAAAGTCGAAGGTTATTAATATTAGTATTACTTTTGTGTTAAATAGGTTCAAAGTGCAATGAAGCAAGCTTGGTTATGATTGATCCGTAAAAGGTATGTAAAGCCTATCCCTTCTTTCTTGTGGCATGTGTTCGATGTAAGTGATGAATGATATGAGTTTGAGGGTAATTTTACTCATAAATTCTAAGCGTAACTCACGAGCCTTATTTACTTCTTATTGATAGCACTTTTATAGTAATTGAGTTATTGCTTCACAAGCCTTTTATACCTTGGGAAGTAGTAAGTATGTAAAGCCTATTCCTTCTTTTCTGTTGGCATGTCTCAAAGATAAGTGACATATGATATGAGCTCTGGGTAATTCCATTCCTAATTTTTGAATATGACTCATGTATCTTGTTCACTCTTTGATGATAAAACTCTCATAATAGTTGAACTACTTCCCTTGAGCCTTCTATATGTTGATTAGTAGTGGGAGGTATAAGCTCCTATTCCTAAGGACTCTATAATGACAAGTGTCCCTAATTTCGTAAGCCGTTTGGCATTATCTTAATAAATGTCTATGATTCCTGAGACTCCATTTGTTATGGTTGCTAATGGAATTTAGAGGATACTTGAGATGATTACTATTCTTATCCTCAAATTCTAGTTCATTACGATTGTTTTATTGAGTTCGGATGATGAGCTAATTGTATATGGTTACTCACTACTCTGCTCGGCATACTGTTAATACATCTTTCACCGAGTCCCAAGCCGAGTATATTATCGTACATATTTTACTGCATTATCCACTAAGCCCCTCACTAGAGGGTCGGGTATGCTATATAATGGAATTATGGTACAATGAGATGGTTATGGCACCGAGTCCCATAATGGGTCAGGTACAGTATAAGTGTACACTAATCTATTCATCGAGCCCCTTACTAAAGGGATGCGTACGGTATATGTATATGATGTGATCATGCATGATTTTATTTTATAAGGCAGCCCATGATGGGCCAACTGTGATATATGTACATGACAGATTCACCGAGCCCCTCACTAGAGGGTCGGGTATGGTATGTATATACATATAATGATAGCATGATATAATAATAACACCGAGTCCCAAACCGGGTTGGGTACAGTATATGATAATGAAATACATGACTTGATTTCATAAGGCACAGGTACAGTGATTTATTTAGTATCATACTTATCTCCTGAACCTCTTTTTCAGATGTGATCTCATTTATGATATGTTATGTTTTATATACTCAGTACATATATCGTGCTGACCCTATTTCTTCGGGGGGCTGCATTTCATGCTCGCAGATACAGATACATCCTTTGGGGATCCACCAGCTTAGGATTTCCCACACAGCTACTTTGGAGTGCTCTATTATACCAAAGCCTAAACTGTTGGTATTGATATGTTGATGTATCTATTCATCCATTTAGGGGTACGGTGGGAGTCTTGTCCCGCCATATAATATCATTGACACTCAGGTTTGTAGATATATATGTATATGGGTTGTATATAAGCCTTATTCAGCGGTGTCTATACAATATGTTGTAAATGTTAATATGCAATAAAAGCCTGGTCGGCTTGCGTGTCCTTTCATGATATGATTAGTGATGACTCCTAGGAGACAGATAAAAGGTCTATATGTATGGGAAGACGTTATGACCCATTGGGGTTCTTATGTATGTTATCATATTATTCGTAGTTCAGCTTGACTATAGTTGATAGATATATATACAAGGGTCCAGGTCGGACCCCAGCCATGGCCTACGGGGTTGGGTCATGACAAAAGTGGTATTAGAGCAGTTCATCCTCGGAGTGTCTATAGACTGTGTCTAGTAGAGTCTTATTTGTCTGTGTGTTCTACACCACATGTATAGACAAGAAGCTACAGGACATTTAGGATGTTATCTTTCTTTCATATTTAAGATCGTGTGATAGAGCCAACCTATAGGAACCAAGATTCCTTATACTAACCTTCGATTACAGCTGAAGAACGACATTGACAAAAGAGAGTGACCGATGATATTAGAAGCTGCACAGTACACAGGTAAGTAACGGTACGAAAGAGGCATATTATATAAGGCAAGAATATTGAAATATGATTGAAATATAAAATTGAAAATTGAAAGGAAAACTAGACAGGAAAGTGTCACAGGTGAAGTTTGAGTTGGACATACAAGGTAAGTCCATCATTTTATATTGTTGTTCATATTGGGAGCCCAGTGTGGCTGTGATATAATATGATATGAACATATATGTTGGACCAGTGAGGCATTATTGGTACTTCCTGCATGCAGTATTTGAGATAGTAAAAAATACAGAGGAAACTCTGCCAAATTTTCCCGGAAATAGAAAACAAAAACAAGGAAGAGAATGAGATATAAGTTGATACCGATAGGGTAAACTTATTACATTGGACTAAAGCTGTAAAAGGTACCCTTCATGTTTTCGGTAAGGGGCACCATTTTTACTTGGGGAGTTTTAGTTCAGAAAAAGTCTATCTAAACAGCAAAGTTCGGAATTCATTTGAATGAACCAAGATATTTTCCAGTCATATTTTTGCCTTAGAAAAAGCTCATATTGAAGGGAAAAATGTCGCGATGGAGTTTCACTTTTGTTG
Organism: Solanum dulcamara; assembly: GCF_947179165.1. Taxonomy (NCBI): domain Eukaryota; kingdom Viridiplantae; phylum Streptophyta; class Magnoliopsida; order Solanales; family Solanaceae; genus Solanum; species Solanum dulcamara. Next base: position 42,838,053 of record NC_077240.1, on the reverse strand, counting down.
AAAAGTACAAAGCCCTCAACTATTAGTTGTGAACTAGATATCATGACTCAAAAATAAATCTAGAGGGAAACCATGCAGGTCAAGCACTAAAAAGTATTGCGGTGCTTATTGGATTCTAATTCCTTTCTGGTGGTGGTTTGAGAATACTCCATGGCAACATTTTATTAGTTCTTAACCAACTAATTAGAGATGGAATTTATGGAAGGAAAATGTAAATTGGTGGCTATTCAGGATCATGTATTTCATATGTTGTTGATGAAATGCTACGATAATTCAGAAGGGCTTGTGATACTAAGGGATAAATTTGAAAAGGGTGGCAACTCTTAATGAAACATTATAACGAGTATTGAATGAATCGATAGGTAGGGATAAATTATGATAAGGTTACAGTTTAAGGGGATAATAATATGATTGAGACAAAGGTACAAAGAAAGAAGAGTTAGGATAAATCATGAAGACAATAACCAGACCACTTGTGAAATATTAAGGATTGTTATAGAAATGAGTAAAGCCTAGCACGAAAGTAACTAAAGGATATGATGTGATTTGCGAGAAACGGAAAAGCAAATAAAGAACGAATAAGAAAGACTTACAAAGTTCTATAAGGAAAGCTCATAATAGAAACTCAAGTGGTAACGAAGGTGAAGGTGAGCAACAAGGTAGAATGAATATCAGAGATGACTGGTATGATAAGAATAAGATAAACGATGGACATAGATTGGAGAAATGAAAGGAATACTAAAGGAAGCACTCAAGATAGATGTAATTAATTAAGTATGAGTATGGGATAAAGATAATGTTATAACAAAGCTTAGAACACTTATCATCAGAATATAAGTGCTATCGAAGGGAGAATATGAACGAGTATAAGCACTAGCTAATTATTAATTGGAATGCATGGAAGATGGCTTTGGGTCGATTTCTACATTAATTATATTACTCGAGTACCAATCATCAGATGAGATTTTGTACCATATATCGGGAGTTCTCATTACCTCGTGGGGGTGTTAAGGTTTTGTACATGGGCAATCTAAGTTATAAATGATATAAAGGAAGATATGGATATGGTGCAGTATACCAAATAAAACGCATTGGAAAAGAATCATATGTATAGTAATATGAACAGATAATGATGAGGGTACACCCTAAAGAGGGGAAAAGGATGAAAGAAATATAGGTAGAAGATGAAATCAACTGCCACTGCAACACGTTAATATGAACACCTAAACTTCAAATGGGATCCCATGCTGGAATAAGCTAGTAAGATCTGAAAGCCAGCAATAAATAAATAGAAGCCAAGATGATATTTGAGACAGTGTCAAAAATTATTGGTGAAGATCTTGGATAATATGACATCAAAAGGTGGATGCTTATAAAGAGGACGAATACGACAAGAGAATAGTAATGAGTAATTAAAGATATTGTAAAGGATAGCAAGGCAATACTTGATTAAAGATTAAGATGGTGGTAACAGAGTTATTGGTTATCGATATTGTGACATACAAGTAGCAAAAGAGAAAGGATAAGAAATCTCTCCTATGGTAGAATATGAGAGACTTAAGGGTACATAAAGGGAGCGAAACAAGTGTGAAGAAATAGACTGCAAGTGCGTGTTAGTACAATGAAATATGTAGAGCAGAATAAGCCAAGAGAAGGAAAGACTATGATTAGAATTGAACGTACTTTGTACAAAGTGTACAAGAATAGTTATGCAACCTATGAATATTGGTATGCTAAGGGTGAGATCAAGTGATTACTGGATAAAAATAATAAGAAGTCAGCAATAGCAATGTGATTGCCATATTTTGAATACATTAAAGAAAAGTATAAAATGGTTTGAGGAAAAACTATTGAGATATAATTAGTAGTGAGGGAAAAATCCATAGTTAAGCCCTAACATCAATTGAAGGAGGTAAGAAAAGATACGGGGTCTACATAAAGACTAGTATGGTGACGCTAAGGCATTTTCTGGTCTAATTTAAGCACCTACTCATGTTCGTGTAAAGATTGCAATATGATGTGTAGTAAGAGAACTAGAAAGAAAACCTGAGTAGAGGTGCAGTAGAATATGCCTAAAGTGTTACAAGTTGGGTTAAGAGAAATCGTGAAATAGCTTAAACAAGATTGAGCATCAGAAACCTGGTGGACTATTACAGGAGATGGATATCCCAAATTGGAAATGGAAAGCAATTAATATGGATTTTATTATAGGCTTATCTCGCACTCTATGGAAGTATGATTTCGTATGGGTTATTATAGATAGGCTGACAAAATCAGCCCATTACCTTCGAGTTAGGACAACATATTCAACCAAGGACTATGCAAGATTATATATTAATGAAATGGTAAGACTTCACGGAAGTTCCCCCATCTATCATCGTAGACAGAGAAGCTCAATTTACAACTAAGTTCTGGAGATTCTTCCAGAAGAGAGTCGGAACACAGGTGAATCTTAGTACAGCATTTCACCCTCAGGCTGATGGACAGGCCAAGCACACTATTCAGACACTAGATGATATGTTGCGGGACTATATTATCAACTTCAGAGGTAGCTGGGATAATCATTTGACACTTATTGAGTTTGCTTATAACAATAGCTACCATTCTAGCATCCAGATGGCACTACATGAAGCTTTGTATGGAAGGAAGTATCGGTCACCTATTAATTGGTTTGATGTTGGTGAAACATGACTAATAGTCCCATACATGGTTTAGCAAGCAGTGGATAAAGAGAAACTCATTCAGGAGAGGTTATTAACAGCCCAGAGTCGGCAGAAATTTTATACAAATAATTGATGTTGACCTTTGGAGTTTCAGGTGAATGATTGGGTGTTCTTGAAGGTGTCATCCATGAAGGGGGTGATGATATTTGGCAAGAAAGGGGAAGCTTAGCCTGAGATACATTGGTCCATATCAGGTCATTTATAGAATAGGCAAACTTGTCTATGAATTGGACCAACCATCGGATTTGGAAGCAGTACACCCAATCTTTCATGTGTCAATGCTTTGCAAGTGTACTGGTGATCCTTCTAGAGTATTCCCCGTAGATGATGTCCAAGTGACAGAGGAATTGTCTTATGAGGAATACCCTGTAGCCATACTTGACTGCCAAGTCAGAAGGTTACGTACCAAGGATGTGGCCTCCATCAAAGTATTGTGGCAAAATAAGAATAGAGAAGAGATGACCTGGGAAGCCTGGAAAGAAATGAAGAATAAATATCCGTACTTGTTCCTTATGTCTACAGGTAATCTATACACCTAAATTGATTGTATTGATTAATAAAAGGCTTATATATGGAAATTAATACAGAGATTTTCCTAAATCCTTGTAAGACCTTATGAGACTAGTTAAGATTCGAGGACCAATGTTCTAAATGGGGGAAGGATGTTATACCCTGCATTTTTGTACAACGGAACTTCTTTTTTCCGAATGGTTGCCACGTGATCCATGTTGTCTATGAGGTTGTGTGTGAGTAACGATGGTTGGAAATAGGTTTGGAAGTATTTGAAAAGATTGAAAGACAAATAAGGAGTCGCGGTAAGCAACCTACTTGCGTAAGCTACTGACTTGGATGTCTTACATAATCAAGCTACTTGACTACATGTCGAGCTTAAGTAGTAAGGGTTACATAGGTTCTTAAAGTGAGACAAGATTACGAATCCACGAAAAGGAATAAGGAGGTGACACACCTACTTGGACTAAGTAGGTGACGCACCTACTAGGGTGGACCCCACCCCTCCACATGGCAGCACTTGGGTGGGTTCATGGGTGAGGTGGACACCTAGGGGATGGAAACATGTCACCTTTAGAAGATGACACGTGTCACTCTCAAATAAGGTATATAAAAGGCCTAAACTATGACTAAGGGCTTTATTTCTTATCTTCCCACTTTGAAATTTCTAGAGAAAAATAGGAAGGGAGCTACGGCCATAGCTGCAGCAAGATAGAGCCATGAATTTTGCTCCGAAAATTATTCTCTAAGGTAATCTCGACCCATTGGAAGGTGATTAGCTACGTGGGTTTCATTTCTCATCTTTCAACTTGGAGAATTGTAGAGAATTATTGAGAGAAAGGAGAAGAGAGCTACGGCCAAGGCTTCCAATAAGGTAAGACCTCGACTTTTGATCCATAAATTAATTATCTAAGGTATTAATTGACTAACTGAAGGTGATTGACAGCGTATATTAATTATTGGGGCAGCAAGAGGGTCCAACAAAAAGTCCATCAACTTTCAGCAAGTTTTGGAAGCTCGTTTGTTAAGGTACGGCTTGATTCCCCTTTCACACATTTGAGTAAGGGTTTAAAAATGTTATGAATGTGTAAATATGGATTGGAAACATAAAATTATGCATGTTACTGTGAAGGGTATTGAAAATCGTATAGGGGTTATTTTGAAGCTATTCTAGTGAATTAAAGTTTGGTTAGTGTTGTCGCTATTAAGGTGTTGTATTTTTAGATGGTTTGTATATGTTGCAGGGCTGGGAACGTAGTTAAATATGGATATAAGTGCTTTTGGTTGCATCCACGTTGTGTTCCTTTCCGTGTGGTTGTGATTTTACAAAATAAAGATTGAAAACCGTATTGTGATATCGTAGTTTTAGGTGGGCTCTTTGTAACTTGAATCTAATAATGGTTAAGTAATTTTATTATATATAGATGGTGGTTGTTGTTGTTGGTATGTCTGTGCTAGTCAGAGAATGATTGGAAGTTTGGATAGGGTGAATTATAGGGGAGATGTTGCCCGATTTCCGTTAACTTCTTAACTAACAAGTAGACTAGTCGAGAAAGGCGAACAAGGAAATGATTTCTATGGATACTTGAATATAGATTTAGGAGAAGGAATGTTGAAGGTTATTAATATTAGTATTACTTTCGTGTTAAATAGGTTCAAAAAGTGATGAAGCAAGCTTTGTTACGGTTGATCCGTTAAAGGTATGTAAAGCCTATCCCTTGTTTCTTGTGGCATGTCTTCGATGTAAGTGATGAATGATATGAGTTTGAGGGTAATTCTACTCATAAATTCTAAGCGTAACTCACGAGCCTTATTTACTTCTTATTGATAGCACTTTTATAGTAATTGAGTTATTGCTTCACAAGCCTTTTATACCTTGGGAAGTAGTAAGTATGTAAAGCCTATTCCTTCTTTTCTGTTGGCATGTCTCAGAGATAAGTGACATATGATACGAGATTTGGGGTAATTCCATTCCTAAGTTTTGAATATGACTCATCTCTCTTGTTCACTCTTTGATGATAAAACTCTTATAATAGTTGACCTACTTCCCCTGAGCCTTCTATATGTCGATTAGTAGTGGGAGGTATAAGCTCCTATTCCTAAGGACTCTAAAATGACAAGTGTCTCTGATTTCATAATCTATTTGGCATTATCTTAATAAATGTCTATGATTCCTGAGACTCCGTTTGATATGGCCCCTAATAGTATTTAGAGGATACTTGAGATGATTATTATTCTGATCCTCAAATGCTAGTCATTACGATTATTTTATTGAGTCTCGGATGATGAGCTAATTGTATATAGTTACTCACTACTTTGCTTGTGCATATTTTTAATATATTTTTCACCGAGTCCCAAGTCAGGTATGTTATCGTGCACATTTTACTGCAGTATCCACCGAATCCCTCACTGGAGGGCATGGTACGCTATATGATGGCATGATGGTATAATGAGATGGTTATGTCACCGAGTCCTTTAATGGGCTAGGTACGGTATAAGTGTACACTACTCTATTAACAGATTCCCTTACTAAAGAGTCGGGTACGGTATATATATATGATGTGATCATGCATGATTTTATTTCATAAAGCAGCCCATGATAGGCCAACTGTGATATATGTACATGACAGATTTACCGAGCCCCTCACTAGAGGGCTGGGTATGGTATGTATATACATATGATGATAACATGATATAATGATAACATCGAGTCCCAAAATGGGCTGTGTACGGTATGTGATGATGATATACATGACTTGATTTCATAAGGCACAGATACAGTGATTTACTGAGTATCGTACTTGTCTTCTGAACCTCTACTTTAGATGTGATCTCATTTACGATATGTTATGCTTTATATACTCAGTATATATATCATACTGACCCTCTTTCTTTGGAGGAACTGCATTTCATGCCCGTAGATATAGACACATGCTTTGGGGATCCACTAGCTTAGAACTTCCCACACAGCTACTTTGGAGTGCTCTATTGTACCAAAGCCTAAACTGTTGGTATTGACCTGTTGATGTATCTATTCATCCATTCAGGGGTACGGTGGGGGCTCAGTCCCACCATATGATATCATTGACACTCTTAGAGTTCTGTAGACATATGTGTATATGGGTTGCATGTAAGTCTTATTCAGCGGTTTTTATATGATGTGTTGTAAATGTTAATATGCAATAAAAGCCTAGTCGGCTTATGTGTTCTTTCATTATATGATTAGTGATGACTCCTCAGGAGACAGATGAAAGGGCTATATGTATGGAAAGATGTTCCATTAGGGTTCTTATGTATGCTATCACATTGTTTGTAGTTCGGTTTGACTACAACTGATAGATATGTATACGGGGGTCCAGGTCGGACCCCAGCCATGGCCTACGAGTTTGGTTCATGACAAGAAGCTTCTCCTAAATGAATTTCACCTTCTCTAATAACTTCTTCAAAAGATCAGTACCCCAAGGTCTTACCTTAAATATAACAAACCAACCAATAGGGGACCTACATCTCCTCCCATACAATGCCTCAAACGAAACCATATCAATACTCAAGTGATAGTTATTTTTTATGAAAACTCTGCAAAGGGTAAGAACTGATCCCAATGACCCCCAAAATATATCACACACGTATGAAGCATACCCTCTAGCACTCGAATTGTCTGCTCGGGCTATCCATCGGTCTAAGGATGAAATGTGGTACTAAGATCCAATCTATTACCTAACTTAGCCTATAAGGTCCTCTAAAAGTTAGAAGTAAATTACGTACCTTTATATGATATGATGGAAACCGAAACTCCATGTAATCAAATAATCTCCTCAATATAGAGTTTGGCTAACTTTTATGTATCATATGTCAACTTAACTAGAATGAAGTGTGCAGACTTAGTTAACCTATCAACAATCACCCATATCGAATCAAGCTTACCCAATGTCTTTGCAAGACCAATCAAAAAATCCATTGCAATTTTTTCCTACTTCCATTCAGGAATAGGCATTCTCTAGTGTTCCTCCATGCCCCTGGTGCTCATGTTTAACCTACTAACAATTTGGACACTGGCAACAAAATGAACAATGTCACATTTTATTCTACTCTACCAAAAATATTATTTCAGATCACGATACATCTTGGTTGCACCAGGGTATATAGAGTACCTTGAACTATGAGCCTCTAAAAGAATAGTTTGAATCAAATAATCAACACAAAGCACACATACATGCCCTTTAATCCTCAAGAAGCCTTCCTTATCAATCACAGCCTCCTTGGCCTCTCCTTGCAAGACCATATCACGAATCCGACTTAGCTTTGCATCATCAAATTGTTTTTCATTAATCTTGTCAAGAAAAGAAGATCTTCCCTCTACACAAGCCAAGAATCCCCCTTTCTCAATTACTTCCAGCCTCATCGGGTCATTAGCCAAAGTTTGAACTTCTATATACAATGAGCATCTAGAAACCTACAAATAAGCTAAACTCCACATGCTCTCTACTTTTCTACTCAAGAAATCAACCACAACATTAGCTTTCCTGTGTGACAAAGACTAATGATATCATACTCCTTTAGCAATTCCATCCACCTTCTCTACCTCAAATTCAAGTCTTTCTGAGTGAACATATGTTGTAAACTGCGATGATGTGTATACACTTCATACTTGACCCCATATAGATAATGCCTCCACTATTTCAATGCAAATACAACCGTAGTCAACTCCAAATCATGAGTCGGATAGTTATATTCATGCACCTTCAATTGCCTTGAAGCATAGGTAATTATATTTTTCTCCTGCATTAGCACTGCACTAAAACTAGAATAAAATGTATCATAATAAATAATGAAATTCTTACCTTTTACTTGCAAGGAAGAATTGGTGCAGTAGTCAATAGGGTCTTGAGTTTAAGAAAACCCTCCACACTCATTTGACCATATAAATGGAATATTCTTCATGGAACATTCTTTTTGGCCAGATTAGTAAGCTGGAAAGCAATGAAAGCAAATCCCTTGACGAACCGATGGTAGTAGCAAGCCAAACCAATAAAGTTCCTTACCTCAACGACATTAGTGGGCCTTTCCCAACTCTTTACTACTTTAATCTTTTGGGGATTCACCATCATTCCATCCTTAGAAACCACGCTCCCCAAGAACTCACATTTGGAGAATTATTCTTCTCTAACAACCCCAAATAATTCTCAGATGCTATTCATGCTTCTTTTTTCTCTTTGAGTAAATCAATATATCATCAATAAATACAATAAAAAAAATATCCAGATAAGGCTTACAGATTTTGTTCATTAGGCTCATAAAAGCAGCAAGGGTATTCGTAAGACAGATAGACATTACCAAGAACTTATAATGCCCATACATTATTCAAAATCAGTCTTCGGCACATACACTACCCATATTTTTAACTGATGATAATCGGACCTCAAATCAATTTTGGATAAGATAAAGCACCCTGCAACTGATTGAATAAGTCATCAATGCGAGGAAGGGGATACATGTTCTTAATGGTCACCTTGTTGAGCTGCCTGTAGTCTATATACATAAGAACACTACCATCTTTCTTCTTTACAAATAAAATTGTAGCACCCCAAGAAGATGCACTCGGTCTAATAAAATATTTACCCAATAACTCCTGAAGTTGGGCCTTCAACTCTCTCAACTCAACCAGGGCCATTCTATAAGGTAGAATGGAAATGGAATGAGTATCAGGCTACAGGTCGATAAAAAAATTAATCCCTATCTGGTGGCATACCAGGCAGGTCTGCAAGGAAAAAATTCATAAACTCACACATTATCGAAATAGACTCAATCAAAGTTACTTTAGAACTACCATCCCTAAGATGTGCTAAGAAAGTCAAACAACCCTTATTCACCATGCTCTTAGCATGAAGGAAAGAGATAATCTGAACTAGGTTAGGAAAATAGTCACCCTCCCACACCAGTTGATCCACCCCAAGTTTGGCCAAGGCCACGGTGTTAGCATTATAATCTAATATAGCAAAATATAGGGAGAACCAAGTCATACCCAAGGACACGGTCTTAGAATTGCAATCTAATATAGCAAAATTTGGGGAGAGACAAGTCATACCCAGGATTACATCAAATTCAACCATCTCCAAAATAATCAAATCTACATAAGATCTGTTCCCCATAAAAGTCACAAGGCAAGACCTATACACTTTCTCAACTAGCATAGACTCACCAATAGGAGTAGAAACACAAATAGGCATGTCAAATAAGTCACAATGCAAATCAAGTCCATCAGTAAATACAGAAGATAAATACAAAAAAATGGATCCAAGATCAAATAATATGAAAGTCATATGATTACAGATTAGAAAAGTACATGTGATAACACCATTGGATCCTCTATCTCTGACCTCTCAGCAAAAGCATACCAATGGGCTCTATCTCTCATCTGACAATTGCCCCTATCGAGCTGTAATCCAGTAGTTCTAACCTGCCCGCCACATCAATCGAATAGGCGACCACTATGACCTTGGTCACCATATCCTCCAAAATGACAGCCCTTATCATAGCCTCCACTACTTCTAGCTACTAGGGCTCTGTAACCCTAATCATACCAAGTCTGACTCTACCTCAGATAATATTTTCTGATATGTACAGGTTCACCACATCCGTAACAAATCTTGGGATCAAAAGTGGGTCTCTGTAAAGACGAAAAAGAATGAATTTAACCCCTAAAATTAGAAAAGGGTTGGCTAGTCTTTGATGGACATCCATCTAAAACCTGTAATAAAGACAGAATAAGATGGGTTGAATAATCCTAAGAACTTTTTCCTTTGGAGTAAGAACCACTAAACTCACCTCTCTTACAAAACCTCTTGAACGTTGTCACCTTAGCGAAGTCATCTGGCTTTACCCCCTCCACCTCTATCATAAAATCAACCACCTTCTAAAAATATTTTGCTAAAGCAGTCACCTGTAAATATGGAATCTATAAATTTGACCTCAATCTCTTCACAAAGTGTTAAATTTGCTCTTCTGGACTGAAGCAAAGATGAATAAAATATATAGATAAGGCACAAAACTTGACCTTATAGGCTGCAACATACATCTTTCTTTGCTCTACATTTAAGAACTCATCTCTCCTCCTATCCCTTAAGTTCAAGCAGATATACTTATCCATAAGTCAGAAAATGTTGCCTAAGTCATAGGTAGTGCCTCTACTTGTCGGCACTCAATATGAGACCGCCACCATATTTTGGTGTCTCTTTAAAACTGGTATGTCATAAACTCAACACCAAATTTCTTTACCATATCCATTTTATGAATCAGCTCATGAAAATCAACAAGGAAATTATAAGCATTCTTGGATTTAGTACCTCTGAAGACCAGGGGTCTTAACTTCAAGAACTTAATAAAGAGATTATTGGTCACTAGTTATTACCATCCCTATAGTTAATCGGGGAAAAGTGTTTGTTCCTAAGGACGCATCCATGTAGGGAACCACAGCAGCTGTATGTTGTACTCCCAGAATATGAGATATTGGGAGAGCTTGTACCTGATTGGATAACCCACTGAGATAGGTGAGAACCTGGTGGATCATCTCTGGAGTAGGTTGGGGTGGTGCTTCCTTCTCATGAACATGCTCATCCTTTACCTCAACATTCTCTCTAGCTACGTCATCGACTAGTTGAGGGGTCGCTTCTCTTTCCTAGTTAACCCCGCTGCCTGACCTCTGCCCCTGGTGCATTTATCCCAAGACCTCTACCACGACCTCTTGATGCTACTCCTCCTATAGCTATAGCCAAAACAGCTAGCTCAGGTGTTGTTGCTTTAGTTCTGACTATCTACCAAGATAGAGTGATAAAGGTAAGACAACAATTTGTATCACCTAGATACCAATTGGATTCAAAGTAATAGCAAACAATAGAGAAGGAATGGAGTTTTTCTAAATTCCTATACCATCTCGAAGAAAACTAAAAGGCATCCCCATACCGTTCTGCCAGACTCTACTAGACCCTTCCTTATGTGATGAAATCACCAAACCTAAATCTCTAATATCAAGTTTGTCATGACCAAAAATAGGTCATGAATGGCACCCATACTTGACCTCTTAGGTGAGATAACCAACAATACAAATCCCAACTTATATTAGTTATTCAACTTATAAAATACGACAATAACATGAAAGCTCAAACTTATGAAAGTAATAAATAACAAATGCCACTAAAGTCTATTATATAGCTTTTCTTAAAATCTGAAAGTTATCACATCAAGGATATTTATTCTCAAAATATCAAGTCTAAGAACTTCAAACACCAGATTAGATAAATAAAATTGTTTATGTCCGAAAGTTAAGGACATTATGCCATAATCAAGAAAATCCAACAAGATCTAGGAGGAATAGATAACCCTATAAGCTTAAGTGTAGGACACTGGCTAGAGCTTAAGGCGATTTGAAGTCACTGGTATAATCATTGTACTTCACAAAAACAATAAAGAAAAATACAAATAGGGATCAGTACAGGGTAACATGTACTAAGTAAGTATCATCGGCTGAATTAAAATAGGTATCAATATGCATAATGTCATAGAAGGAAATCAACTATAGTAACTAACATGTGGAAAACAACAATATCAAGGTCAAGTGACAACACAATAAAATAATTACATAATCAATCAGCAATATCAAAAGTATACATGAACACCACGTTCTTTTGGGAAATGGGTATTAGGTCATTTAAGACTTTTTTACTTTAATATTATCATGCCGGAACGTAACATCTATTTTAATAGTATTTTGTCGACTCATGGCACCCAATCCAAATATATCGTATTGGCTAGTGGCACCCGATACAAGTATATCTTACCGGCTCGTGGAACCCAATTATATAATATAAATAATTTATCAATATATATTATCACACTCTACCTTATTAATAATTTTTCATCAAGTCTTCTTTATTCAAGTATCACTATTGTGTAAGACCTCGGAGATTGAAAATTTAGGAAAATAAGGATTTGAGGGAAGTTGCAGAAAACTTTGCACCAGATGCTGACAACAGCCCCTTCACAGGCCAAACTGATCACCACAGTTTGTGGTCAACATCCATGTAGGTGCCTAATATCAGGGAATATAAGCGGAGAGGTCTATAGATGGCTTTATGGCCCATAGAGAGTTTCACGGATCGTGAATCCGCCCGTGAACTTGACCCTAGGAACCATGAGCCAAGGTAAGGAACACGAGGGGCACCATAGGCCGTAGTGAGCACCACGAGCCGTGGTGAGCACCACAAGCCATGGAGATCACTCCTCCAGACCCCAAGTCAGAGCCATGATCACGATCAACACCACGACCCGTATTGAGCTTTACAGACTATGGTGGGTCCTTCTGACTAGTGTAGTTCTAGTTTAAGTTCAGGGGTATTTTGGTCCTTTCTTAAGTTTTCATTAATGAATATGGACATTTTTAGGGTTTATTATATCCTAATAACTATCCTAAACCTCCTAACCCTCTCATTCTCACCCAAACACTCCATACACAAAATCTTCTCTCTAAAGTCTTCTCTCAAGAGTCTTCTTCTTCCTCAAACAACTCAAAGGATTTATTCAAGTTCAAAGCTTCAATTACCTAAAATTAAGGTCTCCAAATATCAAAGGTATGTGTAAATTTATTCATGGGCCCTTTCACCCATGGTATCTCAAGTTTTCTCTCAAAATCTCTTATGAATTCTTCTTCTAAAAGTCGCAATTTCATAATTTTGCATTGGTTCTTATTACTCATCATATATCTTATGATTATAGATTAAATTATACATAATTCATATCATATTGTATGATCAAGATGAATTTCAATAACTCGTGCTACATGTTAGTTTCAAGTACGTTTTCAATGAATCATGATCATGAATTTCAAGAGAATTTAATGAAAGTTTTATTAATGATATTCAAGGTTTATGAATGCCTAATTAAATACTATGAATTATGTTTCAATGATGCTTTAAGTAATAAGTTATAGTGTGATAAAGAAAATTTTTGCACAATCATGTTAAAGATGTGATAAGGACATTTCTCACCAACTCATGGATTTTTATGGATAAATCATGTTAATGATTTATTCTATGATTTATTTTATGATGAAGATTGATATATATTATTGTCTATCCTAATAATGTTAATGACTATGTTTTCATGAAGTTCTGTTACGATAATGACTAAGCACGGAGAGGATTTTAAAGTGGGGTTCAATCCGGTAGCCATTGTAGCTACCTAAGGGAATCATAGTAGAAACCTTTAGTCCCTAACTATGTTGCATGTGTAGGTTTATGATGCCAATATGGCATAGCTAGTGGATCTATATATAACACAGAGTTACGTAAAGTACCATCACAGAGTCTACCCAAGGTAGCATTCCTCTTCTCAATATGAGGAACATCAAATTTTGGGTTGTAGCTCGCATGGTCTTATATGTCGATTAAATCTCCTATCCCACATCAAGGTAAAGAAAAAGTATAAAGTTCTCATGATGATGTTTTGATGCATTGACCAATGATTATGATGTTTTAAGGTTTTCATGGTTGTACTCATATTTTAAGATATTGGTATTACATCTCATGATTCATATTGAATATGTCTTATATTCATTATTGATATAGACTTCTCACATACTTAGTGCATTCAATATAGTAACGCATACTTTTTCATATACTGTATCATAATATAGGATGCTCATGCTCATCCTCCTGTTCATGGCTAGAGCTTATTCCAGTTGAATTGATGGTAAGTCCTTATGTTTCAAGGACAAGACTTTCATCTTTATCATTTTATGACTTTTCTTATGTTTTCATGGGTGATCTAGAAGCTTTTCTTTTGCCCTCATCTAATTAGTTGAGGCATGTTAGATGAGTCTATGTTTTCTTTTATTCCAGTTTGAGATTCATTCTCCTTTATCGAGACTTTTATGTTGAGACTATATTTTTGCATCTATATCTTATTTTATTGCTTTACTTACCTTATACATGATCATGTAAGATATGCTAAGAGGCTTGGTTGGGGTTCTCTGGGATTCTAATCGTCGTGTCACACCTAGGATCTAGCTTGGATTGTGATAAACTTGGTATCAGAGCACAAGGTTTAAAGTGTCCCAGGGAGTATAACATGACACTTCGATTAGAGTCTTGTTCATTGGTGTGAAGAATGCCACATATATGAATAGAAAGCTATGAGGCGTCTTAGTAAAAACCTCACTTCTTTCATGATCTCATTGTGCAATAGAGTTGAACTCTAAGGCTTTTTCCTCTAACGCTTTGCCTTTGAGATTTTAGAAATATGCCTCCAATAAGGAATCTCATCCAAAGAAACGTGAGGAGAAGCAATAAGCTCCAAATAGCCCTTTGAATGAACAAGTTCTCATGCGGAGTTTCGAGTCTCTTTCCATGTTCTTTCTCAAGCCATCGTAGATCAACTTAATCAAGATATGGTAGCTCCTGTGAACCCAAATATGAGTACGGTGGCTAGCTGAGCTTATAATTTAACCTGTATAAACCCTCTCGAGTTTCACGGTTCTAAGGTAGATGAGGATCCACAAGAGTTCATGGAGGGTATTGGTAATATTATTGACATCATAGATGTTAGCCCAATGGAAAAAGCGGACTTGATGGTGTATCAACTCAAAAGCGTTTCTCAAGAATTTTTTGGTGTTTTGATTGTTATGTCTAAGAGTTCGATAGAATCCAAGGAATATATATTTGATAGTTTGAGAGAATATCGAATGTAGCCTAGATCAAATGATATTCATGTATTAATCGATTTGGAGTTGATTAGTCTTTACCTATTATGTTGAAACCCCAACGTAAATGTACACACCCCTAGTGATTTCCTGTCTTGGTGAAAATCCATTTGCATTGACTTCTCATTTTTTTGATACTTGCAATTGATACATTTTAGTGTTTCCTTAATTTTCCCTCATTTTGATATATACTTGTTGAGAATGCATCATGTTAGTTGGTCTTGAATTTAATAAATCAATTTGAGCGTAATTTTTTATGGCAGTCCTTGTGGATTCGACCCCGACCACATACATTGGGTATTTTTTGCATACGATTGATTATGTATTCAATACGAGACATAGTTGAGCGTTATCATAACTCCCCAAGCCATGTAATTGCTCACCAGTCAAGAAGAGTGGAAACAATCTCAGTGTGGTTCCTTCTTGAGAGATACCTGATAAAATGTAAGCTCGACATACCCCTGCAAAGTCTTTAAGATATTTATTGGGGTCTTCAAGAGGTAGATCACCAAATAAACTCTTCATACCCAATAAATACCACATCGTTTTGGTGATGTCAAAATAGTATTTCCATCAGTAGTGGAGGTCTAATGGCCCTAACATGACCCACTTGGAAAGCAGCCTCCACTAACAACCCATGTTCATGTTCGTAACCCATCATCAAGTACAACCTTCGTCGCCTGAATATTCTCTTATTTATTTTTGAGTCAATTGGAATCAAGGAAGATCCTTGACTCCTAGAATCCAGCATAAATTATGAAAAATCTTGCAAGGGACAAAAGCAACAATCAGTGTAATTTGAAAAAGAAAATAATAGCTACCTAATACATTCCATTATAAAACTCTAAACTATATTCCTCGACAATAGTGCCAGAATTTTGATGTCACTCAAGCGGTCAACGCAAAATACAGTTACTCAACTAGGTTGACGTTGAATCGTGTAGAGAGTGTACTATAGTTTGCTCATGATTTTCTATTGAGATTCAAGAAAGTAACAATTGTGAGATAATTGGGGGGTTGTAATTATGATATACTAACTAATTTGACTACTTAGTTTTTATTAATAGAGAAGACAAACTAGAATTATCGTTGTTAGATATCAGAATTTCAATAAATGATTTACTATCCATTCACAGAAGTGTGTTTATTGAACAAAATAGGTGAATACATAAGTCTCATAAAGCCTCTAGACCCAATTAAGAGAATATCACCCTAAGTTCTTCTCAAGCATTTGGGTGTCGAATTAATTTGTTCATCCATCAAAAAACTCAAGTTAACTATCTCCTCTCGATCTCAAGTTATTAGATGGTGGTTGGTAGCACCAAATCCCTGTTAATGAACCTTTATTCTAATTCGTACCTTTATGGTCAAGCAGGTTAGAATACGAGTGATTTTCCTAATTAATGATTGTCAATCATATTTAAAGAAAGTGTTGAGTATGAAAGGAACTTAATACACAATGATCACATCTTTATGAATGGAAATTTTATTGTAGAGAATTTGTCATCATCATCCCTAACCTCAGTTCCATAATCCTAGTTATAAATTTTGCTACTCAATAACTAATGTAAAATAATAATTATAACACGTTAAACTGCTGGAAATCATAAATGTAAAAGAGAATAACAGAAATATTTGATTAAAACAGAACTTGCAAGCAAATCTTGTTCGTTCCACACTAATTGTCTAAAACTAGAAAGTAAATCCTAGAAACTAAGAACAATAAATTCTATATTCTAAGTCATAATAGCTATTCTAAACTCTGTTTCCCTTAAAAACATCGTCAAAAGAAATTTATATAATAATAGGATTGGAATCTAATCTCGGTTGGACTTTGCATTGATCAGGCCTAACCTAATCTGACGAACAAGGGGGCCGCGGCGTTAGGAGTATCGCGAGAGACATTGCCTCTCAAAGCGGGGCTCATTTTACATTTGGACTCCTTTTGTTGAATTTCTGAAGTTAAGTTCACACACAGGTGCAGCGTGAGACTCATATCATGGTTCTTCCTAGAGCTATGTTTTTTTATTTTAGCTTGTATTACTTCACTTTGTGTTTAAATTCATCATATAGGTCTTTTCTTACTATTTTTTGGCCTGAAATCAACCTAAACATGTTCATTAGCTCATCACAACATATCATCAATAAACACAAGAATATTCACAAGGTTATACTCAGAACGAAGCATAAATCCGGTAAAATATGGTGTTTAAATATGTAAATACACTCCAGATAAAGAAACATACACAAGGAATATCAATAACAAGGATGCATTAAGAAATTATATTTCACTATGTATTTGTAACTCATAAAAGCAAAATAAGTAAGAAAAGCATACATGCATAATTAAACTTCTATATTCAATCAATCATTTTGACCTTGACAAACAAGCCAGGATATGATCATTCGCATTGATTGGTAAGGGTAGGATAGTTTGGTCCAAGGAAGGGACGCACCCTAGAGGTGTAAAGTAGATAACCTACCCTAATACAATCATTATTGGCTATTTCCACGGCCATTGACAAAGCCACATGTATTCAAGGAGTGTCAATTAACACCCCTTCAACAGAAAATTATATTGTTTAGCAAGGTAAAAAGAATTATATGTATATATACTATATATTGACTCCTTGTGAATTCTTAGTGAATTTACATCTCTATATTTTGACAATTCTTAATGAAAATTTTGGCTCCTCAATTGTATACGGCTCAAAAGACAACTTAAATAATTCGTATTTATTATTTACAAAAAAAAATTATAATTTTTCTTTCATGTATAATTATTTAATCAAAACTTTACTTTAATAATATTGAAATTATTTTAGAAATTGTATAATCCATGACCTAGTGTTGCACGTGTGAAAAAATTAGTTAGAACAGAAAGAGTGAAGACCTTGAAGTATTTTGGAGAGGAGAGGAGAATTTCAGTTAAAGCATCAACTTTCAAAATTTATCAGAAAAATAAGACTTGCAATGGATTTGAAATCAGCAAAACCAGGAGAAAACCCTAAGGTCTGAGTGAATCCAACATAAAACTTAGTAGTGAGAAGATACAGTGAATTGAGAACATTTGGAGAGTAGGTAAAAAAACCACATTGCACAAAGCTTGGACTCAATATGAAATTACAGGAATACCCTTGGTCGTCTAAGGAACTCACACATAATGTAGAGAAGAGAGGAGAGTTTCAGTTAAAGCATCAACCCTCAAAATCTATCAGAAAAATAGGACTTGCAATGGATCTAAAATCAACAACTCTAAGAGAAAGCCCTACAGCCAGACTGAATCTAAGAAAATGTCAAGTTGTGAGAAGACGAAATGAATTGTGAACATTTGGAGAGTGAGTGAAAAGGACATAATGCACAAATGTTGGACTAGTATGAACTTATAGGAATAGCCTTGATCGTCAAAGGAACTCGCACAAACTTTTAAAAAAAGAGAGAAAAAAGCCACCAAAACTGGCTCTAACGTCACTCATCCATAGCCCAAAGCATAAGGTGTTGAAGGAGATGAAACTATAAATTCAGTTTTTTACCAGAAATTTGACAAGTAAAAGCTAGTAAAGCAGCAACTGCAGTATTGACGCAAAGAATACCAGTCGCAACATTAGATCCATTAAAGAACAAGAGGTCCATACGACTCATTTTTCATGGACACGTGTTCATTTCTTCAATCTGTGTTTCATAAGCAAAAGCATTTACACACTCAGATGATTTACAAGTGTAACACACTCAAAATGTACAATTGTCAATCTTCTCTGTACTGACCACGAATACAAACTGTATTAACCTATTCACTCAGTGGAAGACCAAACGGCGGAAGTGCAAAAGACTAGAAGGGACGGCAGCAGCCTAACCCCCAGCACTTTGGTACTCGGGACATGCATTTGTGGTCAAATATCTATCGACACGAATGGGTTGGTATTTGTAGTATGCAGGAACTTTTCGCTGATTGCTCCTCACAATCCTCCAACATGGCTTTGCACTCTGGCGCTTACTACCAAAGTGAGCCTTTTGAGGTAACTGATCAGCTTGCACAATTGATAACTTCATCTTCCCAGTTGGGCCTTGATATACATTCTTCGTGCTATTCAAGAACTCTTCCTCCACGTGACCTATATTTATCATATCGGTCCTAGCAGGTGGCAATCCCCAATAGAAAACGGCATTGGGGTCAGATGCATCCACGTCAACATACTCTGTTGGGTTGGGATCACAAAACCCCAGCAACTCCTCCAGCTGCCAATCAAGCAAGTAAGGTTTCTTCAAAATACAACACTCGCTACATGAAATAAAAATAACATATAAAATTGAACTACTTGTAAAAGGATATTGCTTTATGCATTGCCAGACAAACCAGGCAGAGACTCCCTGAAACTGGCAAGAAAGAAAATCAAGGATCAGGTAACTCTCATCACATCTCTAGTCTACCATGGAGCAGTATTGTCAAAACTACTCTAATCCACTAGCTTCTTTGGATCTTATATGTACCCGAATGCTTTATTTAGATAGAAGGCTTGATTCAGAATCCATATGCTATAAATAAGATGGACAAAAGATGCATAACACTAGCAGGACTTGACAAAAGATGCCTCAAAAAAAAAAAGGAAAACAACAAAGATACAACCCCCTTTTTCCTTGGTGAAATTACACAAAGAACTAAGCTGTCTTTAATTTTTTTATAATACTCCTTATCTCAATAAGGATATTTATGAAATTTGGACAAGCCATTACACCCTTTAAATAGGTAAATTATTTTAAAATTATCTCCGCTATGCGGTCTATGATTTCTTCTCCCTGATGCTTAATGATTATATCCAAGTTTTCATTACTAAAGTTGCTGAACTAAAAATCTCTTGACCTAAGTATCATCATAATCCTTACACATAGATTTCTCAAATAGTCGTCATCATGCACCAAAATAAAGACCCAAGAGTGATTGTCCTTAAAATGTTGAAGTTCATCATCACGGTTGATACAATACCTACCATGTTCACAGTACTAGAACAAGTGTAATCGTCAGAAAGAATCAGATCTCATCATGCATTACTGGAAGCCAACCACATAACATGATCACTTCACTTACCCTCAACATATTGGATTACATATAATTATATTATATAATCAAATAAGTTCTAGCATGCGAATTGCCCATAACAGAAGATTTCATAGTGTGTAACCAGAATGCATAATTACTTCTCCACAACATATTGGATTATACTAAATCTAGGTATTTTAGCAGAATTCAACGTCGTGTGTCACCTATCCTAATATATCCTAATATTCTTTTTTCTAGTTAGAGGTGAAAATATGCAAAAAGCATTATATATAATTCATGTTTGACAAAAGCTAAGAGAGTTGGACGACAGAGAAACAATAAGTCAGTTGGCAAGTCACATACTTTGATAATTAGGCAGCGAAAGCGTGATTTGACAAAACCCAACCAGTCACCGAGCTCATCTTTATCAGAAGCTAAGAGGAAAATTTTGACAAATTTCCCATATTTTCTTGGATAAGGAAAGGGCTCAAAGAGGATGTTCCAATCTAAATTTGGCCTATCCTGCAGTGAAGATGACATGTAGTGAGAGGGAAAGGAAAGGGGGGTCAGGCACCACATTTGCAACATAACTTTTGAGTCCCAAAAATCCTTCAAGGCTTCAACCAACAAAAAGGGCCAAGCACAAATAAAGGGAGAAAAGGAAGCATTAAAGATTTAATTAGGACACAGATATATATATATCAATAAATTAATTCCAAAAGTCACATACCTTAGTCAGCATATACCCTCTCATGAACTCATTCTTGATTTTTAAAAATGTACTTCTGACAATGTTTGAATGACACAATTGATATGGGCTACATGGTAACTGGATTGGCATCCACAAAACTTTATCCATGGGAATAAAGGGCCAAGCAACTCCATCTTGTAAAACTACTGGAGTCGGCCAAGGCCAAAAGGCAAATGTCTTGAAGAAAATAAAAAAAAGTGCGCTCAAGCTGGCTGTTGGATGCCTTTTACAGATGAATGCTGAAAGCACTGCCAGATGAACTCCTCCAAAGAATCCGAGCAACTGCAGGTTATTTCTTCATTAGTTTTATTTCATGATCAAGATGAAGTTTGGTCATAGTGAAATTTTAAAATAGAGAAGCAGGATAAAAAGTTCACAATCCTTATAGGATAAAAAGTTCACAATCCTTACATTTCCATAAACTCCTCGTCTCTTTGCCCATAGTTTAATACAACGCAGAACTGCCTGGAATATCTGTAGGATATCACCACAAATCCAACTATGTAAGACATGGCAATTCTGACTAATGAACACCAATTAAGAACCTATAACACACTGACACAGCCCAAGAATATCCCAAAATGAGAACAGGCTTATTCAACTACAGAAAAATCAAATTCGCAGGTAAGTAGCTAAGGTCAAAATGTTCCAACTTCTAGAGTATCTTGATAGTGACTGATTTCTCAACTGACTAAGAGTTTCTAAGCAGCCTCTTTCTTAATTTCATACTACCATAATCAAACTCATGAAGTACTTTGGTAAAGAGTTCAGAACTCAGAATTGTACATCACTACAATCTCAAGCTTTCATTTTAGAAAAGGTAAGGAATTGTACATCACTACAATCTCAAGCTTTCATTTTAAAAAAGGTAAGTGAACCATAATAAGGAATAACTACTCAGAAACATTACTTACCTCTACATTTGGCACAAGTTGAAGAATTCTCCTATTTGCACGAACACCAGACAGACTTTTCCTACTTGTATCATCAATATTCTTCAGGAAGAATGGATTGAATACATCCACATCCTGTCCATATCATAGAAAGCTAATATGATGTGACACTTCATTCAGAAATCATATAATATTAGATAAATACATTTATGAAAACTTTGTTTTCTTTTGGAAATGAGCTGACTTGAGATGTGGTTACTTGATATGGTTACTCAAACTACTGACCATTGTTCACAATAACAACAATGTAAGTGTAAACACACCTCAGGTATAGATATTACTTTCAGTCGAGCATATGGAAGATCAATAGAGATCCCATCAAATTTGAATCGCATCAGAGGAACCTTTGCACCTTTGACACAGTGGATATCTGATACTTCTGGTCTGCTCGCGAGAATTTTGTGCAGAACAATGAAAAAGTCTTCCTACATGAACCACAATGATATACACATCAAATTCTGCACAACCTCAATCAGATTCAAAGAAGCTAATAAGAAAAGGACTCACTTCTATTGTTGCAAAGCACGGTCCAACACACAATGCATCAATATCTGACTCTGAATTATGAACCTGAAAAGAGTAAAACAAGTCAGAAGGTGAGAAAACTGCAACTTCAAAGTATTTTCTGCAATCAACTTGCAGCTGTGATTTTTAAAGTGGAAGAGAAGTAAACAGTAAACTGCATTCTCCCAGGGCGTGGATTGGTAGTGTTCAGTTATGGGTTAAAATAGAACCACGTTTACGAATGTCAGTTTTAATGTTGTGTCGCTGAAAGTACATTCCCTCTTAGAAAGACTTTCAACTTGAAACTGCATTTTGCAACAAGAAAATGTCAGCTTGATAACAAGAACACAAATTATTATCCACATATCTGTCATCATACTACTGCATTCTCCAACGAAACAAAAGAAAGGTAACTGTCAAGTTATGGATTAAGACTTACTCCTAGACCATATGATCCATATGTCAATATTGTGCCAGATGCAAACCTGAGGTATCTTTTGGGAAGACCATGATGGTAAGCCACTGTCTGAACCCATTCCCTCACAATCTGATAAATGAGAATGAACAAAAAATGAAACCGAGTTAGCAACTCATGCCAATTACAGAATTTACATAATGGAAAAACAACTACGCATTTCTATGAGTTGTTTAACCTTTCAGAAATTTATACGGTCATTAAAAATTATAAAGAACTTCTCGTATCCTTTATTTTTATTTTATACAATATTGGCTTGAGATGAGTTTTAAATGAAGTAACATGACCAGTGAAGATTTATAGCCGGCCCCAACATGTCTGAGATTGAGGCATAATTGTTATTGTAGTAAAAACAATCGGAAGAAACTCAATCAAATCTACTATAGCGGAAAGCCGAATCTCTTTGGTTAATAAAATCCAACATTTTTATTAAGGTTATTTAGTTCTATTATTTTAATTCCATTTCTTTTTCTTTGGCACATTTATTTTACATATTAATTTACTATCTTTTTTTCATTCTCTAGCTAGTTCTTTTCTTGCAATATGATGAGTTCCAGAAACCTATGAAACGGATACTTTCTCACTGACCCATGTAAAATAAACACTTTTCCCAATTGATTAACATAATGTTCTCACCTTTTTGAGCTTGTCAATAGCATTTCTCCTCTTCATTTCCTCCTCCTGAGAGGGCACTAAACCTTCATCGCCCATAATCTGCTTATAAACAAAGGCAACATTAATCACAAAGTTGAGCAATGAAAGTTGGCACTTTGATCAACATTTAAAAATGTACAAACCTGAAAGAGAGACATTGACCTTTCCATCTCCATTCTTAGAATTACATCTGGGTTTCCCCGAAAACCCAAAACCCCATCAGGAGGGGGTAAATGTCGTACCTGAGGATCAAGATTCGAGTTTGGACACAACCCAATTGACCGTCTGGGTAGGTATGTATTCACATGCCGAGGATCAACCAGTTGTTGGTTTTCAAGATGCACAAATTCCATGCACAAATCTTCAATTGGAATTCAAGAAGATGAAGTAAGAAAAGGTTAAGGGAAAACACACAAAAACCTTTATTTGGTGATGTTGATTTTCGAAGAACAAAAACCCTTGTTGAGAAGAAAACAAAAAAGGGTTTTTTACGGGAATAATATGAAGAAAGAATTATGGTGATCTCTGCTTGTGCTGTGAATGTTGGGAATGGTGTATAAAAAGAGGGGAAAGAAACAAGAATTCTTGTGTGGTTAGAGGTGAAAACGTGTTAAGATGCGCAAAGTGTCACCATTTCAATTTTTGACACCTATATTGTGTGTTACACGTCATCGTAACCCAAAATTTATTTAGGATTTATTGGTAAGACGCCAAATAATTGAAATTGGTGTGCTCCAATAATCGGTAGGTGACCATTTGAATTTCAGACTGATAATATTAAGGTGTGTTATTTTTAAAAAAAAATTGGGTAGTCATCTTTTTATTTTGGACAGCCACATTTTCATTTTTTTATATTATTAATTTAAAATATATCACATCTTTTTTCAAAAAAAGTCAGTTTCCTTAAAACTAAGGATCATTTATAACTCTCTCATAACCATTTAGTTCACAAGAAAAACTAGTTCCTTATAGCTAAAAGCAGAAGTGACATCATTTTATATTTATACTCTTGTACAAGCTAAAGAAATTTGTTTAAGAAAATTGACGCACTTGTTGATCCACGATTTGAATTGTGATAGGGTTGTTTAAGTGCTAAAAATCCAAGTTTGTGAAATAACTTGTATTTGTACACTTGTTATAGGTTGCTATACTTGAAAGTCTATTTTGGTACCTTAGTTACCTTCTTGTCATTTTATATTGTTGGTATCTTTTGAGACTTGCAAGACACTTGTTTAACTCGCCCACTTATACGAATAGCTCGATCACTTGGCACTTTTGTTGGGACTTTGTCCTTCTTGTGGTTGTTACCTTGTCATTATCGGCATGCCTCTTGATTCGGATATTTTGCTATCTTGATTCTGGATTTTTTATTCATCTTAAGTATGGAAGTTGTTCATTTTAAGTATGAACTAAAAAATCATTTTTAATATGATTCTTGGTTATCTTGATTATTGAATTGTGACCCTTCTTGATATGGGGCTTCGGTCCTTCTTGATACTTGATTATGTTTGGTGTGACGGCATGACGTACATATTATAAAGATGGTTCTATGAGTTCTTGAAACATAAGTCTTTAAGAGCCTATTTGGGTGGGCTTAAAAAAAGTAACTTTTATGTAGGAAGTACTTTTAGAACTTTAAAGTGCTGAGTTATTTTTATAAATAAGCAGTTGAGTGTTTGGATAAAAGTGCTTATGCCGAAGAAATGAGGAGAATAATGTAAATTTTAGAGTTAAAAGAATAAAAAGGGTAGTTTGGAAATTTACTTAAAATATAAGAAATATAAAAGTAATTTTCATAGTCAAAGAAAATGGTTTTAATCACTTAGAAAATAAAAGTTAGAAATTCTAACTTTTTATTTTTGGCTGACATTAAGAACTTTATGGCTTAAAGTTAGCATTAGTC
This sequence comes from Solanum dulcamara, assembly GCF_947179165.1. Lineage (NCBI taxonomy): Eukaryota > Viridiplantae > Streptophyta > Magnoliopsida > Solanales > Solanaceae > Solanum > Solanum dulcamara. The sequence continues at coordinate 42,812,793 of NC_077240.1, read as the reverse complement.
AAACACCACAATAAGCTAAAAAGGGCTTATAAGTTGGTTTGACCAACTTGTAAGCCCATTCAAACGGGCTCTAAATATCAAACTTGATACTCTTGATAAATTTGTTCACTTGATTTATTTATTATGTTTCAATTGTGCTTCCCATGACTTCAGAAAAGTAATTGAAGAATCTAAAGGCTTCAAACTTGTAGTTTTTGCACCACTAACCTTTATGCTTAGCACTAGTTGTTTCATGGTAGAAAATGTGTGAGGAGATGCTTGAAGCTGGCCATTGGAAATAGAGTTTTGGGGAGCTTCAAGAAAGATCACATTGCATATAGGCATCCATATTTTGTATTAGTCTTGGGACATGTATATGATCAATGGGTTGTACATGTATATGTAATTTTGAAGGCTAGTTTGATCATGACACTATGGTTTGTAACTTAAATTTGATGACATATTTTGTTGTTTTGGGATGTGTAAATCCAAGTCTTGTAGTGTAGTAAATTTATTATTTGATTTGGAATGTTGTATGAAGCATGAACCAGTTTATAACTTTGATACTCGTAAGTTTGGTAATAATTTATAATGTGAGTTGTAGTGGTATGGAATGATACATGGAAATTCCGTAAGGTATTTTCTTAAATTATTTTGAAAAGTTATTCCGACATAAATTGAAATTTTCAAATGGCAAAATTTTATACCTTTAACACTTTTAAATGGGCCTAATTTTACTACTAGATTATGATTAAATATGTCTTACGTTAACCTTCTTATAAATTTCGTAAGTATTATATAAGTTTTCTTTTAAAAAGTGGCATCCTCCAAGAGGGTTGCTACAAGTGTTGTATAAAGCAAATTCATCCTGATAATAATATCAAAATCTTGAAAAGATATTTCAATCAAATCAGTAGGGAAGATTAGATTTTGAATCATGAAGGGACAAGCTCGGTAAGCTCAATTACAAACAACTTGATAACTCAAGGAACTTTTAACATCATAGTTAAGCCTCACAGATTTCACATTTTCAGGAAGGACAAGTGATGAACAAATATATGAATATGTAGAACCAGGATTAAATAGTATATGTACAAGCTAAATAAGTGAAATTTACCGACAACCACGTCTTGTCCATCTTGATCATCCATCTGCCTCATAGCATAAGCTCATGCAGTAGTGGATTGTAGGTCAAAGCATGTGACTTTTAAAGATCCTACATTTTTAGACATCATTATACAAGTTGAAAGATCATTGACATATAGTATTATTTTTGTGACATTGGCAAGAAAGATGATTCGTCAAGATTGTGGTGCATATCTTGCTCATATAGTTGATACACGTTTGGAGGGTCCTTTTATTAAGACATACCTACTGTGTGTGATTTTTCAATAATCTCCCTAGAAAGAGAAGTTGAATTTCCGATCGAACTTATTTCTGGATCTACCTCTATTTCTACACTTCTTGTAGAATGGATCCAGCAGAATTAAGGGAATTGAAAATTCAGTGTCAAGAACGTCTTGAGAAAGGTTTTATCCATCCAAGTGTTTCTCCTTGGGGAGCCCCTTTGTTATTTTTAAAGAATAAAGATGGCACTGTTAGGCTTTGTATTGACTATAAACAGTTGTACAAAATAACAATCAAGAATACATATCCACTGCCAAGAATCCATGATTTGTTTGAGCAAGTGAAGGGTGCTAAATTATTCTCAAATTTTGATTTGAGGTTCGAATATCACCAACTGCGCATTAGAGAGAAAGATGTCCCTAAAACTGCTTTTAAAATTCGATATGGTCATTATAAGTTTTTGGTGATGCCATCCTGATTAACTAATGCTCCTGCAATATTCATGGATATAATGAATCTAGTAATTAAACCTTATCTTGATCAATTTGTGAGGTCTTTATAGATGATATTTTAATATATATCAAGAGTAGTGAAGATCATGATAAACATCTTCAAATTATTTTACAAATTTTGGAGAAAAAATTTTATGCTAAACTTTTCAAGTGTGAATTTTGGCTTAATGAAGTGGCTTTGTTGGGACATGTTGTGACAACTGAAGGTTTGAAGGTGGATCCTAGTAAAATTCAAGCAATTGTTGAATGAAAACCTCCCAAAAAACTGACTGAAATAAGAAGGTTCTTGGGCTTGGTAGGATATTACATTAGGTTTGTAAAAGATTTCTTCATTATAGCCTCTCTTTTGACTAAACTCTTGAAGAAGGAAGTAAAGTCTACTTAGAATGACAAATGCTAAGAGAGCTTTGAAACTCTCAAATCCTTATTGACATAAGCTCTTATATTTACTCTACCAATGAAAAGGAAAGAGTACATAATATATAGTGATGCTTCTCATCGTGGTCTTGGATATGTTTTGATGCAAGAAGGGAAAGTTATTTTTTATGCCACTCGGAAATTTAAACTACATGAATCAAATTATCCTACTCATGATCTTGAACTTGCTGTTGTTTACCTTAAAAATATGATGACATTATTTGTATGGAGAAAAATATCATATATTCACTGATCACATGAACTTAAATTATATGGGTACTTAGAAAGAGCTGAACTTAAGATAACATAGATGGCTTGAACTCATCAAATATTATGACTACACGATCAACTATCACCAAGGTAAAGCCAATGTAGTTGTAAATGCCTTAAGTCACAAGTCCTTCTCAAGCTTATCTTTGAGTCCTTTGCCTTTGCTTCTTGAGTTAAGAGCCACGAATGTATGTTTTGCACTTGATTCATATAGTTTGATTGTTGCTAATTTGAAAGTCAAGTCAATATTACTTGAACAATTAAAAAAAGCACAAAAGTTAGATGAGTAACTCGTAAAATTGATCAAAGAAGTTCAAAATGGAGAAAAGCTTGATTTTACATTAAGAAATGATGGTGTCTTGTTTTATCAAAATAGGTTGTGTTCATAATGATGACAAATTGAAGAGAGAAATCTTGAATGAAGCACATACTTCACCATATACAATGCATCCTAGAGGTACGAAGATGTATCAGACCATCAAAGAACATTATTGATGGAATGGTACAAAGAAAGACACTGCGAAATTCATTTCAAAATATTTGATTTGTCAACAAATAAAGGTAGAACATCAAGTTCCTATTAGGTTGCTACAACCCTTATCGATGCCAGAATGAAAATGGGAGAGAGCAAATATGAAATTTATTTCTGTACTTCCTCACACTCAAAGAAATCATGATGAAATATAGGTGATAGTGGATAGACTAACAAAGAGTGCTCACCTCTTGGTAATCAGGATGGATTGCCCACTTGAGAGTTTAGCTGAATTGTACATTAATGATATTGTAAGACTACATGGGATTTTCATTTCTATTATATCAAACAGAGACCTAAGATTTACATCTAGATTTTGGGATAGTTTGCAGTCCTTCGCAAGCTTATCTTTGAGTTCTTTGCCTTTGCAATTCAGCTATTATATCAGACAGAGACCCAAGATTTATATCTAGATTTTGGAATAGCTTGCAGAAAGTCTTAGTTAATAAGTTGAGGTTTATTACTTTGTTCCATCCAAAACAGACTGTCAGTCGCAAAGAGTAATATAAATTTTGGAGAATATGCTTCGAGCTTGTGTTATTAAGTTTAAGGGTAGTTGGGACAAACAATTGGCTTTGATAGAGATCACTTACAGTAATAGCTACCAATCGAGTATTGAAATGCCTCATTATGAAGTCTTATATGAAAAAAAATGTTGAACCCCTTTTTGTTGGAGTAAAGTTGGTGAAAGAAAACTTATTGGTCCTGAAATTGTGCAACAAACGAAAAACAACGTAAAAGTGATCAAGGATCATCTAAAGATTGCTTTGGATAGACAAAAAGTCGTACGCTGATCTTAAAAAGCGTAGTATTGAGCATCAAATTGGCGATAAAGTATTCTTAAAGGTGTCTCCATGGAAAAAAAATATGAAATTTATTCAAAAAGAAAAATTTAGTCCCCGATTTATTGACCTTATGAGATACGTGAAAGAGTTGTACCAGTTGCATATAGATTAACTTTGCTGCCTAAGTTGGATAAGATCCACAATGTATTCCATGTTTATATGCTCAGAAGATAACGTTCTGATCCATCTCATATCCTTCCAGTTGAATCTATTGAGGTTAATCCAAACTTGGCGTATAACGAAGAACCTATCTTAATTCAAGATCGTAAAATAAAGTAGCTTAGAAATAAGAGAATTTCCTTAGTAAAGGTACTTTAGAAGAACCATTCTGGAAAATAAGCCACTTGGGAGCGAGAAGAAGACATGAGGACCCAATATCCACACTTATTCCAAGACTAGCGTAAGGTAAATTTCGAGATGAAATTTCTTAAAAGGGAGAGAGTTGTAACACTACCCATTATTTAACCTAATATTCACACTTCAAGAGAATATTTCTTGATGAGAAGATCAACTCTTACTTCATAATTTATTTACTCAAACTTTGTGACGTAATATAACTTGATTTCCTTAGATGGTGATAGTATTATACAGGATTGTCTAAGAGTAGTTTAGTAAATATCCATGACATTATATATATATATATATATATATATATATATATATATATATATATATATAATATTAGTAAGCAAGGTGTGTTATTTCTTTTTGAAAATTTGAGCAGCCACCTTTTCGTTTTGGACAAACAATTTTGTTATATTATTACTTTAAAGTGTATCACACCTTTTCTCAAAGGAAGTCGATTTCATTAAGGCTAAGGCTCATTTAGAACTCTCTCATAATTATTTAGTTCACAAAAATCACGAGAAAAACTGGTTCCTTATAGTAAAAAATCGTAGACTCACCCTACACTTGAAATTTATACTCTTGTACAAGCTAAAAGAAATTGTTTGAGGAAATTGACACACTTATTGATCCATGATTTGAACTGTCGTAGGGATGTTTATGTGCTAAAAATTCAACTTTGTGTAATAACTTGTACTTTTACTCTTGTTATAGGCTGCTATACTTGAAAGTCTATCTTGGTACCTTGGTTACCTTTTTGTCATTTGTGTTGGCATCTTTTGAGACTTGCAAGACACTTGTTTAACTCACCCACTTGTATGGATTGCTCGATCACTTGGCATTCTTATTGGGACTTTATCTTTTTTGTGGATGTGACTTTATCACTATCGGCATGCCTCATGATTCAGATCTTTTTGCCATCTTGACTCTGAATATTTTGTTCGTTTTAAGTATGGAAGTTATCTATTTTAAGTACGAACTAGAAATCCATTTTTACTATGGTTTTTGGTTCTCTTGATTATTGGGTTTTGACCCTTCTTGATATGGGGCTTCGGTCCTTCTTGATATTTGATTATGTTTGATGTGACGACAAACGTATATATTGGAAGAAACTTGTTATTTAATTTCTTGTAAAGATGGTTCTATGCGTTCTTGAAACTTAGATCTTTAAATATCAAACTTGATACTCTTGATTTATTTATTATCTTTCAATTGTGCAGCCCATGAGTTGATAAAAGTAATTGGAGAATTTAAGGCTTCAAACTTATAATTTTCACACCACTAATCTTTATGCTTAGCGATAGTTGTTTCTATAGTAGGGAATGATTGGGGAGATGCTTGAAGCTGGCCATTGGAGATAGAGTTTTTGAGATCTTTAAGAAAGATCACATTTGCATATAGGCATCTATATTTTGTAGTAGTTTTGAGACATGTATATGATTTATGGGTTGTACATGTATATGTAATTTTGAAGGCTAGTTTGATCATGATACTATAGTTTGTAACTTAAATTTGGTGACATGATTTGTTATTTTGGGATGTTTAAACCCAAGTCTTATAGTGTAGTATTTACTATTTGATTTGAAATATTGTATAAAGCATGAACCAGTTAACTTTGGTACTCGTAAGTTTGGTAATAATTTATAACGTGAGACGTAATGATATGGAATGATACATGGAAATCCTGTATGGAATTCTCTTAAATTATTTTGAGAATTTATTCCACAATAAATTGAAAGTTTTAAATGGAAATATTTTATACCTTTAACACATCCAAATGAGCCTAATCTCACTACTAGATTATGATTAATATGTCTTATGTTAAAACTTCTTATAAATTTTGCAAGTATTATACAAATTTTCTTTTAAGAAGTGGCATCCTCAAGAGGGTCGCTACATTAGATATTAAGATACATATTATTTCTTGAAAATATATTATTTAGTAAACATATATTTTAATTGATATTGTAAAAATAATTGACATATATTTTTCAATTCAATAATATTTTATTTTATTAAATTAATTATAAAAGCTAAAAGTACACATTATGAACACCATGTACAACATGTTTGATCAAAATGATTAATATTCTACGTTGACACTCAATTTTGACCCCCCACAATGTAATTTAATTATTAAGCTTCTTCAATTTTGAATAATTTAAAATAATTATTTTTAAAAAATCCAAAAAGTATTTCCAAGTTATTTTTAAGTATATTTGACATTTTTATAATTTTTAAATGATTTATATAGTTTTATATAATTATTCTTATAATTATAATAATTTTTATTATTATTAGCTTTTATGAATGTTAAAAAATGATCTCAAAATAATTTTAATTTTAGTAATTATTTCGTAAATTAGTAACTTATATTTTTGAATTAATTAGTTTATAACTAGGTTAATTAAGTTATTTTATTAGAATTAAGAAGCTCGTTAATTAATTAGTGTCGATTCATCTTATTTAACATTTAGCCGATTTCACTAATTAAATTCATTTGGCTAAATTCATAATTCATAGTGGCTAAATTCGTAATTTGTTTGGCTATAATTGAAATCATGTGGTCATTTATTTAAATTGTAATCCTAGCCACATTTTACTCTTTTGTTTCCTCCCAATTTTAACCCATTTCTTTTTCAATTCCCAAACCCATTACCCATAACTTCAATTCCTACACATGTATACAACCTACACTTAACCAACACTTACGTGTACAATTTCCTACAATACAATACATACATATACTACTTTACAACACACAACCACAGCACACCATTACACCAACACATACCCACTAATCCAATTCATTACACGTGCCAACCTATACTACGACCCCAATTACACCCCCCAACCCATTCCCAATTTCCCCACTAATATACTAACATATACTACTAATCAATACAACATTCAGCCCACCACCGTCCACTCCTTTTACATACAAAAGAAAGCCCAATTCTCTTAATTCACAACAACAAAAGATCCCAGCGCATACATACATCTATTGATGCGCGTACCCATACGAGCCTTCTTCTTCCTCAATTTCTCGGACAACATCGCAAATCCGCAGTTCGAATGGTAATATCTTCCATCTCTCAATCGCTGAGATTTTCATAGAGTCCTTATTGTTGACTATGAATTATATTTTCTTGCCTCTAAATCTAATTCGAATAAAAAACTTTCACAATCGAATCCGGATTTTTAGGGGTGTGTTTTCCTCTTATTTGACTTCTCCTTCATCCTTTTCAATTAATCCCTCATCTCCGGCTCAAATGACTAAATTAGGATTCAAAATTTTGGCTATAAATACATGGTATCGATTCTCAAAAAAGGGGAGAAAAAAAGAAAAAGGAAAACTAATAGAGAGATTATTTCTTTTTTAAGGTTGGAATCCCTGTTATTATTAAAAAAATTCACAATTCTTAAGCATTGGTTAATCTCGAAAGACAGCCGGTGTGGAAGTTCATTCTCTTCGCTTGTCGTCTCCGGTTCACCGCCCAAAAAGCTGTAAAATCGTTTTCTTAGCTCTTTGTTTAATTTCTAGTTGTTCCATGTTTTCTGTTTATGTGTTCTTAACTATGCTTCAGTATTCATATGTTACAATCTAATTGTATTGATAAATATTAGCTAGTAATAGTTCTCTCATTCTATCTATATCTATTTGTTATAATCATGAATCGTCTTAGCTTTTTTGGTTCTACACCTGTTGCTTACCTGAATTCATTTGTAAAAATTATTGTTCATCTTGGTTAATTTTTTTAATGTTATCCTTGTTGTTACAAATAACAAGCATATCGGTTTTTCATGTCAATTTCTTCACTGTTTTTAGTCTAATCATGCGGCTTCGTGGTCCCTCATCCCGAATCTGCTCATTTGAATGTTATTGGATATATTTTCCTTTGGATGTATTATGTTCATGTTTTCCCAAGCATCAGATGCTTGGTTGTTGTTTACTGTTAGCTTCGTCTTTGATAGACTTGAGGGTCTTAAAATTGATTGTTATAATATTTGGATGTGAGACATTAATCTTGTAGGCTAAGTCTCTGATTAGAATTTTCAGCATAAATGTCTAAATGGAATGTATATCTTATTTTGGGTATTTTGATTGTCTCTTTGGCATAGCCTAAATAAGTTGGTTAGAATTGTTGATAAAATTGTTCACACGGGGGTAATCTGGTTTGCTTGGCGCTGCTTTATAGTATAAATTTGAAAGTCACAATCTTTTTAACCTCTTCTTGTTGCCTGCTATATCGTAAAAATCCATAGCTTGTCGTTTATTTCACCTTGTCTGACCATAATCTCGTTATGAATAAAGTTTAAATTTCAGATCGTAGCTTGTTAAGTTCATGGTTGTTTAAATCTTAATATTCATCTAAGTTCTCCGTCTCTTCTTAACTTACATCATCTCGTTTCAAGCTCAATTGGTGCTCACTTGGTTGAATCTTCAAATTTTTTCCATTTAATTACTACATCCCTATTCCCTTGTTTTCTCTTGTTAAAAATTATGGAAGCAGTAGTCCAATGTAGCTCATGCCAAATGAATTTGTTTATATGACTGTTGGGTATAATTTCCCTAAGAATGTTATTTTCACCGTGTAGCCTCACAAGGCAAAACATAATTACTAGTCATATTGTGCTCTTTATCTTAGTATATATCTCTCCTAAATGCTCTGTTTCTTATTTTAAAAGTGGTCTGTATGCAGTTAGTACACATTCATCTTTTAATAGTTTAAGATAGTCATAGTATGTTCTAATGCTAATTACTTTTCAGCAAAATGTTAGTTGCAAGCGGCTTTATTATGTCATCTCGTGTTCCCTTTTGTTAAGATAGCAGAATTAGGAGTTTCATGCTTATTTAATTTTAAATGAGATCCTACAGTGAATATGTTGGATTATTTGTTAAATTTTAAGTTTGTTTCTCTGTTGAATAAGTTCAGTTATCATTTGTTGTTATGGCCATAGTTTTGGATGGTTTATCATGAGTTTAATTCTTTTCCTCGTTTCTGTCACATGTGATTCCATCTGAGTTCATTTTGGATCCCCCTTGCATATCTTCGAGTCTCGAGTCAATCCCATCGAAACACTGGAAAACTAATGGACAGATCAAAAGAAAGCTAAAATACAAGAAATAGAGCCAATATGTAGGATGATATACATCAGATTCACGTTTGATATGCAGGTTATATGACAAGTGTACGGTGGTGGTATACATAGTAATACAGGGGCGAAAATGTGCCAAAAGCCCAAGTTATGCCGCAATTATCTTCTTATTAGAAATTAGAATAGGATTGAGGAATGGGCCCATGGCCTAACAGTTTGAATTTGGGCAAGAAGCCTAAATATATTATTTGGCCTATTTAATTATTTATTTTTGTGATTGAATATTTGTTAACTCTAACTTTAATTTTTAGATTAATCTAATTAAATTTCCTAAAAGAGGAATTAATTTATTTTTATAAGGTTGCATTTTAAATTTTTATTGACTCTTGTCTTTATTTATTTAAGTATTTGGGTCAAAATCTTTTATTTGTTTCAAAACAAAATTAAAAAATCAAGTTATTATCTTTTTTTTAGATAATATGCAAGTGTTCTCCCTTCATTATATTTTAGTCAAATCTTAATCACTCCTATAATTTGCTTAAAATATATTGAGTTTGTTTTATTTTTTTTCTTCAAATAATTTTAATTTTTTCTCCCTTTACTTGATCGCTTTGGTAAATTATATTTTTTTCTAAATTATTTTATGTATTTTAAGTTAATATTTTTTTTAAATAATTCAAATGTCTTCATTATTTTCAATTAATAATTTTAATTAATATTTTTTCAAAGTTAGTCAAATAATTTATATCGTTGGATAACCGCATGTTAGCGGACACTTTGAGTGCTAACACCTTCTCAAAGTGGAATTATGAACTTCTTACCAATTTTCTCTAAATTTTTAAGACTTAATCCATTAAAGTCTTTTAAATTAAGTTTTTTTATTTTTTTTTAAAAAGTAAGTGACGACTCTTTCAAAAAAATATTTTTTTCTCTAAAAAATTAAAATCAATTTTAAACCGTCTTTTTCTGACATAACAGAAATGACAACTTTGCTGAAAATTTAATCAAGTTCTAACCATTAGATTTGTTTTACTTAATTGACTAACTATTTGTGAATGTAATAATTAGTATTTTTTTTATTTGCGTTTTATGTGTTTAAATTTCGAGTATTAAATTGTCATTGCATGTATAACATCTTATTCGCCACTTGGCCTTTTATTTTCTTACTTAAATGACGGTTATTTGGGTTGCAGCCGGTGAATTCAAAATGTTTCTAGGGAGTACCTTGGCGAAATGAGTTGGCCACTAGATGGTCAACGATCGCTAACTTCCCCCAACCCGAGTTGTTCGCTTGGATCACTGGTATACTTTAAAATAAAGCTCACTCTTAGTCAACCTAGCGTAGAGTGAAGTCAAATTTCTTTATTTAGCACATTGTATTAAGTTGACTCAACACCCAAGACATATTGAGCTCATTAGAAAGACCACCCTGAGTCTAAAAGGCCCATGAGCTAATTGGATGCTCATGCTTATATGTTTAACTTGAAGAATGTATACGCTGTTGGGCAAATTGTTGTGCCTATGGATTTGCGGGTTGTTTTTCTAATCCTTTGTGTGTTTTATAGATGGCTAAAAGATTTTTGAGTTTTGGCATGGTTACCAAGACTCCCGATCTCCTCCGCATTTGGTGGGACAACCTTGGCCCTTATCTGTAGACTCAAATTACGATCCATCTAGGGAATCTCCTGTCAATCATGCGACTCCAAACATGGCTCGAGTTTGTTGAGGTCATTACTTGATTTTTGGATAGCGAAAGAATGGTCTTTCGATTCAGGAATGTTAAAATGACACCAACTATCGAAAAAAATCAGGATTGCCTAGAAACTATTTGAATGTGTAATAAACGAAAGCATAATCCTGATCATTATATTTTGATACCGAACAAGCCAACCAACGATGAAATGAAGAATATGCTTCTACTGATAAATGCAGATTGGTTAGACACACCAAACATTTCAGTTATGAAGTTTTTCGAGCGTTGGGGATATCAAAGCTACTATAGGAGGTTTCCCAACGACTTTCATGATCACACCACTTGGAGTAACACTTGAGCTTTGGCATTCTTCATTTATCTTCTGAGAATCATGGTATTTTCCCGGGATAGAGATAATGAAATAGATTCTAGAATTGTTATGAATATGCATGCCATTTTTCATGGCGTCTGTGGGCAAAATCAAAAGAAGAAGCATTTCAATTTGGTTCCTGTCATTCTAGTTGATATCTATCGATCCTTAAGTCAATGCAAAAATGGACTTCAGTTTTTCCAAAGATGTAACCTTTTGGTTCAATGGTGGATTTCCAAGCATCTGGCTAAAGAGTCAGCAGAGGGTCCACAAGCTTTGGAAAAGCAGGACGGAACGGATGATATTTATCACCATGAATTCAGTTTAAGGCTCTCAAACTTCAAGATTCAAAAAATGAGAGAAGGATGGGCTAAAGTTCTTTATGTGAGTAGTGATAGTTGAAAATAGATTTGGCAGGATTTGAAAGGAGTTGAATGCCAAATAATAAGTCATGATAATCGACCTACGTAAGCTATCGATTTGAATGTCTTACATCATTAAGCTACTTGAGTACATGTCAAGCTTGAGTAGCAAAGATCAAGTAGGTTCTCAAGGCGAGACTATATTACGAACCTACGAAAAAGAGTAAGTAGGTGATGCACCTACTTGGCATGAGTAGGTGATGAACCTACTAAGATGGACCCCACCAAGACACGTGGCAGCCGTGAGGTGGGTGCATGGATGAGGTGGACGTGTAGGGGCTGGACATGTGTCACCCTTAGGGGCTGACATGTGTCACTTCCAAAGGTGGTGTATATAAGGATAAATTAATGACTAAGGGTTCATTTCCTTATCTTCGACTTTGAAAATTCTTGAGAGAAAGAAGGAGAGAGCTACAACCATAGCTGCAGCAAGGTAAGGCCTCAAATTTTGATCCGTAAATTAATTATCTAAGGTATTCTTTGATCAAGAAAAGGTGATTAACAATGTAAATTAATTATTGGGACAGCAAGAAAGTCCAATGTGAAGCCATCAACTTTCAGCCAAGTTAAGAAGCGAAGTTGCTAAGGTAGGGTTTCTTCTTTTCAAATTGAAGTTAATGGTGTTGTAATGGAAAGATTACTTGTATTAAGTAAGGTTGGAGGTAATGAAATTACACAGTTATTGTTGACGTTGTAAATGGACAGAATTGAAGTTGTTCTAGTTGGATTAAAGTTTGATTAGTGTTGTCATTATGATGGTATTGTATTTGAAGGTAATTCGTGTATGTTGAAGGGCTGAAAATATAGTCATGAATGAGTAGAAGTGCTGCTATTCGCAAGCACGTTATGCTCCTTTCCGTGTGGTTGTAATTTTACGAAATAAAGATCGAAAATCGTATTTTGATGTCGTGGTTTTGAATGGGCTGTTTGGAACTTGTATTGAATAATTTTGAAGTAATTTTATTGTATATGGATGGAGGTGGTTGTTGTTGGTATGGCTGTGCTAATCGTAGGTTATTTGAAAGTTCGGATAGGGCGAGTTATAAGAGAAATGCTGCCTGATTTCCGTTAACTTCTTAACTAATCAATATACTAGTCGAGAAGTGTGAACGAGGAAATGATTCCTATGGGTAACTGGTTGTAGATTTAGAAGCTGGAAAGTTGAAGTTTATTCATAATAGTGTTACTTTCGTGTTAAATAGGTTAAAGGGGTAACGAAGCAAGCTTGGTTGCGGTTGATCTGTAACAAGTATGTAAAGCTATCCCTCTTTTCTCTTGGCATGTCTTAGACATAAGTGATATATGATATGAGCTTTGGGGGTAATTCCATTCATAAAGCTTCGAGTATGATTCATGACTCTTATCCAATTCTTGATGTTAGAACTCCTACAATAATTGAGTTATTGCCTCTCAAGTCTTCTATATGATGGAAAGTAGTAAGTATGTAAAGTTATCCCTCCTTTCTTTTGGCATGTCTTAGATATAAGTAAGGAATGATATATATATGAAGTTTGGGGTAATTCCATTCATAAGCTTTGAGTGTGCTTCATGATCCTTATTCACTTCTTGATATTACAATTCTCAAGTGATTGAGCCTCCCCCTCCAATTTTTGGTACGTTGGATAATAGTCGATATATACCCATTTCTATTCTTAGGGACTCTATGGTAATTAGTGTTCGGACTTCTATAAGATGTTTCATACTATAGTGACATATGACTATGATTCTTGAGGCTCTTTGACATACTTTAGGATGATATTCGAGGGATGTCTAATATGTTTTCGTGTTTTACATGCATGTATATGTATTATATTATATATAGATCAGTTCGTACATTCCTCGGCACAAACATGTTATATTATATATATAGATCAGGCCGTACGTTCCTCGGCACTATTATATTATATATGGATTGGGCTGTACGTTCCTCGCCACTAATATGTTATATATATGGATTGGGCTAGACGTTCCTCAACACTATTTTTATTATGTATGGATCGGGCTGTACGTTCCACAGCACTAACAGTTATACTATAGTCTATGCCTACCATACACCGTAAAAGTAAATTCAGTTATATAGAGTTATGCAAATATTATCACATGTTGTCCACAGATGCATTCAATTATTGAGACTTTTTCATGATTCATTTATACTTAATGTTCTTACGCTTTATATACTCAGTACGTATTTTGTGCTGACCCCCTCTCTTCGAGGGGCTGCATTTCATGCCCGCAGGTACAAACACGCATTTTGGAGATCCGCCAGCTTAGATTTCCACTTAGCGATTTTAGGAGTGCTTCATAGTGCTGGAGCCTAGATTTTTGGTACTGATCTTTTGATGTATATATTCATTTATTCAGGGGTACGACGGGGGCCCTGTCCCGCCATATGATACCGTTAACACTCTTAGAGGTCTGTAGACATGTGTGTGGGTTGTGTGTATATGTATTCGGTTGTGTCCATATGACTTATGTTTTGGGACGTTCCCATTCGTAGTACCGTCCTTGTCAGATCGTGTGTATGTCTATAACGGGACGACCCCACGCGCTATAACAGCCTCGTTGGCTTATGTACTATGTTACCTATTGATAAGTTATGATTCCTTGGGAGACAGGTTATAAAGTATGCGTGGTTTACTTATAGTTAGCAGGAGTCTATGCGAGTGTCAAGCTTGGACACTAGTCATGACCTACGGGGTTAGGTCGTGACATTCAAGGTCCCATTTCGATCCTTGTGGGAATTAGGGGAATGCGACCTTATAGTCCAAATAGAGTAAAGTGACAGTTTGGGAGTAAGCAATCGTACCCAAGCGAAGGCGCACTGACCAATATGTCTTCGATTATAACGGTCGCGATATAATGCCCCATAATAAAGAAATCCTCAAAAAGTGGGTCGATCATATTTATTTAAAAGAAAGCATAGTTGAAAATAAATATGAAGCTGGGTACCACAAAGAATGCAAGGCATGGTTAACAACGGATTTGCAAGGTAGACTCAATTTGGGACTGCATGAGGGTCCTCAAATCGAAGATGTTCAGGTAAGGCTTCAAATGCAGGCCCACCTTTTCCAACAAGAGTTTCAACACTAGGAACAAGAGTTTCTACGTAGGTAAAAAGAGTTCCACCAAAGAGAGTACGAGATCCAAAGAGCTTTGAGTTTCGTAACACAAGAGCTAGCCAATTCGAGAGTATCTCTAGCACAGTTGGACTTAAACTTGGGCGATCAACTGCTAGCCTCAAGCAATTTTCAATACCTGATAGAGCCTTGTTGACTGAGCCTTACTTGTTGGTCAACAAGTACATTATTCAAGAAGAGATGGAGAAAATAAGAGGAGGAGCATGGACTTCCACGTTTTAGCTTATTATTTCCCTTGTGTGAGATTGAATTTGTTTGTATTTGCGTTTCCCTACCACTCTGTCTTGTAATGTCTTGTTTACTTATGAATTTTTTTTTTGGGGGGCAATGGAATGTTTTCAAATGGTGTGATACATCCTTCAAATCGTTAGGCCTACCACTGGCACAAAAGGATTAGATATCTGTTTAGGACACGCAATAACTGTTTATTTGATATATATTATAACTATTTGTGTGAACGTGTTACTTTACTTGAAAACATTCTAGCCCACTCCTTTTTAATTTTTTCTCTCTCTAGAAGTCCCTAAAATATCAAGTCATTATCAAAAGTGCGTCCAAATACTGATTATGTCTGTAGTTTCCTAACTAAATCCACACTTACTGTCAAATCCTAAATCTTTGAACTTCACTTTCGAATCTTAATCTTACTCTTTCTTCTTAAAAAAGGGTTGATTTGTCATCTCAAGTTGAAAAAGAGTTTCAAGCTAGTCGAACCATATAGGTCCTGACATCTCCTTCGTGAGATACGTAGGCAGCTTCTCAAGGTTTGCCTTTATCCTTTAAAAGCTTAATTTCCTCCCTTCATATCTTACAATAAAATACCAATTTCATATCAATAGATGTCGAGATACAACTGTGAAAGACACAATAAGATCTTGGCTCAATGCAAATCATTTTTCTTAATACATTAAATCCTAAACATAATTGGCAAATTCCTGTCTATTTTGTCATTTTTCAATACTCATGGGTTATCTTGTCTTCAAATAAAGCAACTCTTATGTGTTTATCTTTTTTGTATGATATTTTGGATTATCTGTTATGAATATAGACTGACATGTTTGCCTTTTGAGTTATTTTCTTTAAAAGTAATTATAATTGATCTGTGTTGAAATCAAACTGGTCACCATCATTACTTCACAAGATCTAAAGCAATCATACCACCCTTCTCTGACCATTCTTCGAAAAAAAAGCATAGGCAAAATGACTAGTACCCGTGAAGAAACAGGAATATTGGACGTGACCATCAAAAATTCAAAACTTATCAAAAATCGGAGATATGCAAGAAGAGCTACAATAGACCAAGGATCTAGCCAAACTAGCTATTGTATCGAATGCACCTCCTCTCAACACTAGAAGAATTCCACCTCATTTTCCATCGCTCAACTCTCCATTATCCAACTACTTCCCTACCCATACCACAGGATCCATCACTTCCAACACTCCTACCATTGATTTAACCGTGTCCAATGCTCCCTATGCCAGCACTTCTTAACAGACACCACCCCCGCTAAATCAGAATCAAATACCCAACAATAGTTACTCCTAAAACATCACACTAATTTTCCAAATACCGCCATCAGTTTTTGATAACCCACATGTTTTGCCTAGCCAACCTGTACACCCTTCTGTAACATTTCAAACTCCACTAGATTATGCAATCCCTGAGCCATATGCCAGCCTTTCTGTGCAGCTAAAACTAGATCACTATGAAGAAAGGAGAGAAAATGAAAGTTGAAAGAAGAAAAGCACGAGCAAGAAATGAGCGCTATGAATGATGCAATCTCCAAGCAGTAAAGAGTGTTCAATCTTTGAAGAAAATCACAGGACTTGACCATGAGGACCTTTGCATACACCCTGACTTGGAGATACCTAAAGGTTACAAAATTCCAAAGTTTGACACCTTCAATGGCGTTAGGAATCCCATGGCCCACCTCCGAGCTTATTGTGATAAGCTTGTGGGTATTGGAAAACATGATACATTGATCATGAGGTTGTTTAGTAGGAGACTAAGTGGAGAGACGTTAGAATGGTTCACTTCTCAGAAAATGCGTCAGTGGTTAACATGAGGGGCCTTGGCTAAAGATTTTTTATAAAGATTTTAATTTAATGTCGAAACTGTCACTGACAGATACTATTTGGATAGGATCAAGAAAAAAATGACGGAGAATTATCGTGAGTATGCATACCCTGGAGAAAAGAAGCCGCCAAGGTACAACCTATGATGGCTCAAAGTGAAATAATCACTGTTTTCATTCAAGCTCAAGAACTTGAATATTATGAAAGGATGTTGCTCATGATGGGACAAAAGTTGTATGAATTGATCAAGATGGGAGAAACCATAGAGGATGGTCTTATGTCTGGAAAGGTTACGAGTCTTACTTCTTTGCAAGCCACCAACAAAGCCTCATCGTATGTTGCCATAGGATTTCCTAAGAAAAAGAAAGAAGATGTGTCTGTTGTGTCTTTTAGCCCGAGACCAAGAGCACAAAGATATTTTGGGTATAGTTCTGCCATTGGGAACTCCAACCAATTCTTTTCCCCAAGCAATTACCCACTATTTCCACAAACTCCAATTCTAGTCTACTATGCTCAACCAAACTATCAAGTATCCCAACCTATCTACCAAAATCATCCACCAGCATACCAAAATATACAACCAAATCACCAAGCCAATGCACTAGTTTACCAAAATCCTGGACAAAATAACCAAAATACCAATAACCTACCTCGCCCTAACCTGGAAAAAAAGCCTCCCCAAGTCTTCACTTCTTTTCCAGAAACAGTACCCAACTCCCCAATTCTTTGAGCGTCTAAAAGCAGTAGAAATGATTCAGCTAATAAAAGCAAAGCTAATAAATCCTACAACGAGGTTGTTTTGAGTGTGTGCCTACCATTCTCGAGGAGCGGTACATGATATAGAAAGATGTATCAACCTGAAAAATAAGATTCAAGACTTGATTGACTACCAAGTTATCACTCTCCAAACTCCTTCCCCTAATGTGAATCGTAATGTATTTCTTGATCATGGGGGAGCAACCATAAACATGATCGAAAGAGAAGAAGATTGGCTCAACTACAAGATCATAAGTAGAAAAGATGTCAATTCACTCATACCAATAGTGACCCATAAAGGCTTGTCCAGAGTTTGTGGTGATAACTGCGCCTCATCAAGCATTTGCTCGGGCAGCAGAAGAAAGCCATGTCTAGCCCAAAGAAAAGTTTGTTGTGGAAATGGCTATAGTTCAAGGAATGACGCATTCTGAAAGATGTTATATTTCGGAGGAGATGACTCAGGTAACGCAAAGGAAAGAGAACCAAAAGAGGCTAATCACAGAAGGTGAAGCTGAAGAGTTTTGGCGAAGAATGCAATCCAAGGAATACTCTATTGTCAAGCATTTGGAAAATACCCTAGTTCAAATTTCTATTTGGGCTCTCTTAATCAGTTTCGAGTACCATCGACAAACATTGTTGAAGGTACTTGATGAAGCGTATGTACCAATGGGAATAAGTGGTGAGAATCTGGCCAGCATGGTGAGTTGTGTCACTAGAAGTCACCAAATTACTTTTCGAGAAGAAGAATTGCCACTTGAAGGAGTGATGCACAACCAAGCCATGTATATCACTGTCAAATATAGGGGTAAGTTTATGGCTTGAGTGTTAATTGATAATGGCCCGAGACTTAATATTTGCCCATTATCAACCCTCACTCAACTAGATTATGACGCAGGAAAAATCCATCGAAATCGCATGAATGTAAGAGCGTTTAATGGTGCACAAAAAGAGACCATAGGAAAAGTAGACTTGTGCATCCAAATGGGGTGTCCGGAATTTGTCACTGAGTTCCGGGTAATGGGTATAGCCACAAGCTACAACTTGTTGCTAGGAAGACCATGGATACATGCGGCCGGGGCAGTTTCATCCACATTGCATCAACTATTGAAATTTATTTGGGAGGACCATGAGATTGTCATTCAGGGTGAAGGAAGTGACCTTAGTTACCCTGACTCCTCTATTTCTTTTATTAAAGCATCTCCTAAATGTATTGATTTTCATATGATAGAGATAATGAATATTGATGATGAAGATACAATACATCAAGTACCAATGCCACCAATGTACAAAAGGCTTGCCATAACTATGTTAATAAATGGGTTTGAACCTGGGCGTGGGTTAGGAAAGAACTTGGATGGAATATCTGAACCTCTTCCAATCAAATCCAACAATTTCTACTTTGACATCAGTTATATCCCAATAGAGGAAGAATTGTTTGAAGCTGATACAAGGAAGAAGCATGATCATGATATACCAAACCCTATTCCAGGTTTGTACCAGTCACTTTTTACCAAAGCTTTAGAGCCTGAAATTGATGATCTAGTGGAAGGGATATGAAGATTGTTTGATGAAGAAGATTGCACCGCAATCTTGGATGAGTACACCACGACATCATTCATTCGAGATGTTGGATCCAAAGAGAAGCTGCAAAATTGGATATCCATTCCACTCATGGTCCATTGAATGGCTCGGTAGACAAAAATAAGATTTGGAACTTTTATTTTTAAAAAATCGGTGTTGTTCGAACGAGGCCTAAATCCACCATTTATGTCACTTTATTTTTTTTATCATAATGTTTAAAAAAGGAAATGACTCGCATTAACTTGAGGCATGACCAAAGTTTGTATGACCTTTTGAAAATCAATAAAGCCTCGTTTATTTTAAATTGATGAATCTTATTTTTCTTAATGGATTAACATATTATATATATTCAAACTCTTGCTATCTAATATGATTGATTGGTTCTTATTTTCAGTAAAACTAAATCTAAACCTGCTAATGCCATGACATGTCACGAGCACGGTGAGCCTAGTAAGATCGATGAAGAAGAATGTGAAGAATATGATAAGGAAACTATGATGCCTAAACACATCATAGAGGACTTGAAGGAACTTCAGAATGATAGAAAAACCAAACTGGATGAGATAGAGATAGTAAACTTAGAAGATGACGAATTAGTTAGAGAAACTCAAGTCAGTGTTTATTTGATGGAAGAAGAAAAAGAAGATTTGATCAAACTATTCAAACAATACATTAATGTGTTTGCATGGGCTTATGATGATATGCCTATCCTGATCTTTCCATCTTTCTTTGGTACTGGACAATATTAGCCATCCGGATGGATATTTAGTTACTTCGACGACTTTTGATTGATCTGCTTAGTTACTTCTTTTATCCTTAAACTCAGATCTAGTTTGAACTTTCTAGTTTTCTGCTTTATTGGGTAAGACCCTGGATAAATAGGCAGCTTATGAGAAACAACATCTGTGCTCAATCACATGGATTATTGGGATCTTAATAAAGCTAGCCCTTAAGATAATTTACCTTTGCCAAATATCCACATACTCATTGATAATTCTGCAAAGCATGAGCTTCAATCTTTTGTGGATTGTTTTGCGGGATACCATCAGATTTTGATGGATGAAGAAGATGAAAAAGAAACAGCTTTCCTAACACCTTGGGGAGTCTACCATTATCGAGTTATGCCGTTCGGCCTCAAGAATGTTGATGCCACGTACATGAGGGCTATGACCACCATTTTTCATGATATGATCCACAAAGATATCAAAGTACATGCGGACGATGTCATCATAAAATCCCGTGAGAGTTCATATCACCTGACACATTTGAAGAAATTTTTTGATAAATTATAAAGGTATGAGCTAAAGTTAAACCCAGTCAAATGCGCATTTGGAGTATGACAATGAATGAGCTTACCTTGGCAAAGAAAATCCTTCGAGACAGTTATTTTTGGATGACTATGGAACATGATTGTTGCAGATTTATACAAAAATGTCATAAGTGTCAAGTACATAGTGATTTGATCCGAGTCTCCCCTCACAAACTCAATGATATGGGCTCTCCTTGGCCATTTGTAGCCTAGAGAATGGATGTCATTGGTCCAATAGAGCCAATCACCTCTAACGGACATAGATTCATTTTGGTTGCCATTGATTACTTCACCAAGTAGGTGGAAACAACTTCCGGTAAGTCTGTTACGAAGAAGGTCGTAGCTGATTTCGTCCGTAACAACTTGATATGCCATTTTGGAATACCAGATTCCATTATCACAGACAATGGTGCAAACCTCAACAGTCATTTGATGAAAGAGATATGTGATCAATTCAAGATTACCCACCAAAATTCAACTACTTATCTCCCTCAAATGAATGGAGTCGTAAAAGATGCAAAAACATTAAAAAGATCTTGAGAAAGATGATCGACAATCACAGAGATTGGCACGAGATGTTACCATATGCTTTGCTAGGATACCATACAACCGTCAGAATGTCAATCAGAGCCAGTCTATACTTGCTAGTTTATGGAACAGAGGTCGTAATACCAACCGAGGTTGAAATACCTTCGTTGAGGATTATCTAAGAAGATGAATTGAGTAATGCCGATTGGGTACTCAATCGGATTAAACACTTAGCCTTGATTGATGAAAAAAGGATGAGCGTTCTCTGCCATGATCAATTATATGAACGGAGAATGATTCATGCTTTCAACAAGCGAGTAAGGCCCCAAACATTTAAAGAAGGAAAATTGGTCCTCAAACGCATTTCCCCCATCAAGATGAGTACAAGGGAAAATTTGCATCAAATTGGCAAGGATCATACATGGCTCAAAAAGTGTTGTCCGTAGGTGCCCTGATTTTGTCAGAAATGGATGGCCAAGAGTGGCCGAAACCAATAAACTCAGAGCTGTCAAAAGATACTATGTGTGAGGATTTAGAGTTTTCTTTTATCTCTTTCCTTGTAATTATGTCATTTGTTTGTAATCATTTCTATGCTTGTTTGTTTTAAATAATTCTTTTCTTCGTAAGAACTACGTATGACCTAAATTCTCAAAAATGAGATATGTAGGCAACCTATGTCGGCCTCGATGATTTTCTTATTAAAATTTCCTATTTATCATTTACCTCCCGAGAGGAAAACTAAATTTGACTTGATTTTTTCTTCAACGGGTAATGTAGGAGCCACAACGGCTCAATCATATCTCTTGAAAGTTTTCTATTTATAATAGAAACTAGGATAGAATTTTTTGGGGGGACTCAAAAATTTCAAAGCAGATCTTTCTATAGAAAAGTCAAGACTGAAGGTGCATAAAAAATGTAATTTTTTAGAAGGTCTCAAAAATTCTACAAATCTCCTATCAATAGTTTGAGATTCACCAACAAATCTAACTGGGATAGAAAGTTTTAAGGATAAACTCAAAAATTTCATCAAAACAAGATTAGAAATTTGAAGTTAACTTTAAATGATCTCCATCATCAACAGATGATCTTAGCCAACTTCAGAAGTTCAAAGCTAACTTCATATGATCCCCTGCATTATTAGAAGTTCAAAGTCAACCTCAATAATCTTTAACACCGTCAGAGTTCAGAGTTAACTACAAAACTTTCCAGCTATGTCAGGATTTTCTAACTTTAACTCTCAAGGATCCTCAGAATTCTCCTAACTAGCCACCCGACATGCTTAAAGCTTTGAACCAAGGACGTTCATTTAAGCTATGTGTGACATTACATTTGGCAGTGACATTTTCCAAATTACTTTTTAAAAACTTATCTTTCTTAAAAGTTTTTCATATATCAAATATTTTGCATAAATATATTTTTGTCTTATATCTATCAAAAAGTGGGGGATTAGAACAAGCAATTGAAGATAGCAAGACAAGGAGCAAACAATCGGAGAAATCAACACAGATCGGTTCATTTAAAACTAATAAATTCTCTGTGGATGCAGGTTTATAAGGATGACAAAGTATCCATATCCTTCCATTCAGCACATACGAGGAAGTCAAAAGAATAAAGAGATTTCAAAACTTATAATTTTATGTTAAAGAAGAAAGTAATTGAGGTTCATTAAACAAAAAAAAGAGAAGAAGAAGTTCAAAATACAAGAAGAAATGCCTTATTCAAATCCCCAAAAAATCATGAGTCACAATAAATATAAAGTGTTCAAAAATGAGGATGATATTCACATACTAATATCGAAGTGATCAGGCGAAAGAGCGACTTTCAAGACATGCAAACATCTATATTGACATCAAATTATATTTTCTAGCATCAAAGACACTTGATGGGCATTCATAAGTCGCATCAAATACCAAATAGGGTTTGAAGTGTAACTAGCCAAAATATCACCTATGATGCCAAAAGTCGATCAATTATCGACATATGAAAGATATCGATCATCATCCTACCAATGGAGCAGCATCATCCTACCAATGTAGCAATAGCACCCTATAGGGAATCATCATCATCCTACCAATGGATCAACATATATCCTACCAAGATATCATCATCGGCCTACCGATAGATCAACATCTATCCTTTCGATGGAACAACATCATGTAAGACACCGTAAGTCGAAAAGATTGAACCAAGGAGAAAAGTCTCAAAATTTCGAATACATCCATGAGAACGAGTCCCTCTACGGCTCATAAAGCTTTCCACGACTCATAAGGTTGGGTCGTAAAGTGACCCTTTGAGCAAAGTTTGATGTTTCCCTCAGGAGAGGTTCTACGACTTGTTAGGATGGGTCGTTCTTAAGATGACGGGTCATAAAAAGCCCTCGTAAACCAATTTCAGAGGCCAAGTTTCAAGGATCTCTCAAGAAAAGATGATGACTTGACAGGGCATCTCTAGGAATTAAGGATGGGTCGTAAAGACCACACGTCACAAAACTTCAGAGACTTAAATTTTATAGGTTTTTGGGACCTGCACGACGAGCCCAAAAGATGGGTCATTTCCTTAAATCGTAAACCCTGCCCATTCCCAAACTTCAGAGACTCTATTTTAAGACCTTTTCTTAGACCTTCAATATGAGTCATTTAGATGACTCGACATTGCCAAGAGACCGGTATAATAGGGTCCATAGGGTCAATTTTCTAGAATTAATAAAGGGTAATTTTATCTTTTCCAAAGTTCGGTTCAATGATCCTAAACACTTTTATGGCCAAGTTCAAAGTCAATAAATACTCTTTTCTTTAAAATCCCTCCTGTTCAATTCAATCTCTCAAAATTTCCAAGGCTAGAGCTCACAAGATCTCTCAAGGTTTCTCTCCTATCTCCAAGCTAGGATTTCCAGATTTTTTTAAAGTTCTTCTTCAATTCCTAGTGAATTCAAGTAAGGTATGTGGGAGTTGATTCACAGACCCTTTTCACCCATGAAGTCCCAAAGATTTCTCAAGTTTTTATTCAATTTACAATTGATTATGAACCCTAGTTTTGATGAATTGCATTGGGTTGAGTTGATTTTATTTTTAGATGTTATCAATGATCTTTATATGCATGTTTTCATATAAATTGCATGATTTCAAGTTGAATCATAGATGCCCATGCATAGAGTTATTTTCAAGCTAAGATCATGAGTTAAAGATAATTTTTATGAGTTAATCATGAGTTAAATGATTTATAAAGATAGTTTTCAATGAGTTACAACTGAGATTATGATTTTTGAAGTTAAAGTTGTGATAATGATCAGAGTTAAGATCATTAGATGTTTAAACATGGTGATACAGACAATTCTCACCGAAGTTATAAATTCTTATTAATTACTAAGTTAGATGAGCTATTCCTAATTGTTTTAAAGATGGATTGATAGGAAATTACTATCTTTCCCTACTATGTTATGAGTATGTTTTACGAGTTTGAGTTGGGATATTGACTAAGCACCGAGAAGTCATCTAGGTTGGGCTCGGTCGGATAATGCAATTGGTTATCCAAGGAAATCCTAGTAGAAACCTAAAGTCCCAAACTACATTGCCCACGTAGGTTGTCTTCATGGCTTAGCTAGTGGATCCACATAGCCCAGTTGAGTTAAGTTGAGTTGAGTTGAGTTGAGTTATCTTTGAAGTATGCCCTGGCAAGGTAGCCTCCCCTGTTTCAATGCAGGAGTCATCGACCTGTCTCAATGCAGGAGTCATTGGATTCCATATAGTAGCTTGAATGGTCTTAGTTGTAGGTTAAAGGTCTTATCCCACATAAGTTCAAGTTAAGATTTAAGATATCAAGTTATGAGTTGAAAGTTGAAGTTTTATGATATGCATTGACTAAGAATTTCTTATGTTTAAAAGCTGTTTTTAAGCTATACTCATGCTCATAATGATTGGTCATGCATCTTATGCCATATTGGTTATGTTCTCTTACTTGTCAGCCATACCTCACATACTTAGTACATTCAAATATATTAATGCATATTTTGCCTACATTATCTCATAATGTAAGGACAGAAGACACTCACGACTACCCGCTCATGGCTAAAGTTTTCTTTAGATCTCCAAGGAATTGATGAGTCCTCATTCTACCAAGGACAAGACTTTATTTCATGTTTCTATTACTTAGACATTTCTTCTATTGCCAGGGTAAGTTAGGAACTTGTCCTAAGCCTTCATCGAAGGTTAAACTAGAGGCATATTTAGACGATGTATTGGTGTAGTCCGGGTTTATAGAATTGAGTTTCCCTAAGTCCCTTACCCCACTTATGATTACTTTCGCTTATGTTTATATTATTCTTTACCTTATGTATCAAATGAATGGTAAGATGGCTTATGGTTGGGTTCACTTGCATCTCGATTATTGTGTTACGACTAGGCCCTAGGTCGGGTCATGACAAACTTAATATTAGAGCACAAGATTTAGAAGAGTCCTAGGGAGTCTAACATGCCGCGATAAATAGAGTCTTATTCATTGGTGTGAAGTGCACCACATCCATGGATGTGAGGCTATGAAACACTTTAGGAAAGTTCTCACTTCTTTCATGATCTATGTCGTGCCATGGATCATGGGGATTAGCCTGATTGAAAGGGAGGAGTTTTCTACGTACCAATTGTGTTACATTCCGTATTTTTGCATCTTGGATTATTCGTAAGCTAATGGTTATAAATTCAAGGATTTTTAATTTTGAATTTTAAAATGACATGATTTGTTGTAGATGACAAGTTATATGGATAATTTATGTGAAGTAAAATACATCTCAAGAAGGACCCTTGAGCCAAATCAAAGTAGAAGCCATCAAATATTTTGTTTTCTTAAAGTCACATTTTTGGGTAAGCTAACTTCGGGAGGCCATAACCTCTTTAGAATTTGGGAACACTCTTAAAATGAAAATTGTATATAATTGAAATATATTTCCAACCATAGGTTGTGGGATGAAATGTGATATCGGAATAATAAGATATAGACGTTTTAAGTCTGACAGGCCAAACTAAATAGTGGATTCGATCCAACTCAATTCTAACTCGGGTCAGACCCAATGCCCACAAAATTAAATCTAATTTTTTTATCTCTTCCTTAATATTTTAGACCAAGACATATCTGGAAATTTCCAGAGAGAGTAAAAGAAGAGAAACCTAGAGAGAAACACCAACATCTACCACAATTAAGGCCCCGAATCTCAAAGCTCTTGAAGAGAAAATTGTTGTACGTCGTGTTGCCTTCAATTTGAGCTAAAAATCAGCCAATAAGGAGAAGATTTAAGGTGGTTGCTGCACATTTAAGGTAATATTAAAGTCTCTTTTTCATTGTTAACAAGTTTAGTTAGAGTTTTAACAGATTAGAATGGAGAAAATAGCGTTATAAACTCATTTGGTGATTTATTGAGATTTATGGGTTAAAGGGTTATTTTAGGTAGCTTAAATAGATGGAATTAGCTTAGTAATGATGTATAATAATGGTTGATATTGTTTTGATGTTGTTGATGAGTTGTTGTTCTTTAATTTGGAGGAATAAGGTGTATGAAGATTGTGAGTGTTGAAATCCATTTTTGGGATTGTGTAGCTGGTAGTAATTCTGGAATATCTCATTGTGTAGACCTTTGATTTTAGATATTAATATGTTTTGGAAAGATAATACACATACCTACAACTCTTATGGTTACGTTGTAGTCTATATCTGCTGTTATTATGTCGAAAAAAGAGGATGAATCATAAGACAAATTTTGTCTAGATTCTAGATTGAAAAATCCCTCATGTATAGCTGTTAGTGTTTTGATGATATCCTTTTGTACAAAATGAGTTTTGAGTTAATTTCTTTTGCATTGGAAACTTAAGACAGAGATCTAAAAGTTTCATGAAGGTTATAAAGTCCAGTTTTGCCATTTTCATTTTCAAATTTTAGATACAACTTGAGGTACTCTGCTTTCTGAATTTACTGTTTTGGTAACATGAGTCGGGTGGAAATATTTTAGGCTTATTGTCAATAATAAATCTTATTTTATGTCAATATTTTGGATTGTTGATGTTGCTTGATGATTATATGGCTGGTTTGAAAGTGGGAAAAGTGAGTGGTATAGGAGAGGTGTTGTCCAATTTTTTTTAGAAATAACCTACTAACGATAGAGTACGTTTTATTCTTGTCCATAGCTTAACCATAGTGCTTAAAGTTTTAATATAGGTTGAGACAATATTGGATAACATATACGTATAAACGCTAAAGGTATGTAAAATTAACATTTTCTTCTTTTGGCATGATCCATATGAAACGAACGGATGACGTATGCTTAAATTCCAAAGAAACTCTTATTCGTAGATACACTTGAATGGCTAATGTTCTTGATTTTTAGAATTTATATTGTTATGTCTTGACTCATGTGTATGATTCCAGTCATCCTAGTTGGTATAACTCATGTTGTGGTATAATTCATATTTTAGTATAATTCATAATTAGTGTGATTCATAATGACAATGGAAGAGTACTCGGAATGTCTATTGTCTTGGTTTTCAAATAATGGACTGTTTTTCTTATTTCATTAAGTCTCCGATAATGATCAAATTACACAAGATTGTTAATGATACCCTATTCAAGCATATTGTTATGGTATTATTCACCGAGTCCTACGATAGGCCGGGTATGTTATCATGTATGAATTCCACTACATTATTCATCGAGTCTCTTACAAGAGGGCCGGGTATGTGATATGATAATATGATATTATGATGATATGCCGATATGATTATGGCACCGAGTTCCATAATGGGCCGGATACGGTATCAGTGTATACTACTTTATTCCCCGATTCCCTTGCTAAAGGGCCGAGTATGGTATATATATACATATGATGATATATTGATATAATTGTGACACCGAGTCCCATAACGGGCCAGGTATGATATATGATAATGATATGCATGTCTTCATTTCATAAGACACAGGTACAGTGATTTATTGATTATGATACTTGGCTCCTGAATTTTTATTTCAGATGTGATCTCCTTTACGGTATTTTATGCTTTATATACTCAGTACATATTTCGTACTGACTCCCTCTCTTTGAGGGGCTGTGTTTCATGCCCGCAGATACAGATAATTATTTTAGGGATCCGCCAGCTTAGGATTTCCACTCAGCTGATATGGAGTGCTCCATCATTCCAGAGCATAGACTTTTGGTACCAATCTATTGATGTATATATTATTTATTTAGGGTACGACGGGTCCCTGTCTCGTCATATGCTATTGTTAATACTCTTAGAGGTCTGTAGACACATGTGTGGGTTTTATATAGATGTTGTCAGGTTGTATTGGTATGACTTATGTTTTGGAACATTTTCATTCGTAGTAATAGCCTTATCGGCTTACGCAATATGCTATCTTATCTTTTGACAATTGTGACAGTTTTGAGACGACGACCTGTCCGTATAAATTTCACGTCATATGGGTGTTAATCGATTATAATAGCATACGTATATATGGGTGACCAATTCGGACACCAGTCATGGCCTACGAGGTTAGATCGTGACAAATAGAGGGGTGTTGCACAAATTTGATTTGATCGATGGAAAAGTGAGAGGCCTAGAGAGGAGGAGCTCGTGACTTGGTCTGAGTTCAAGGGGGTGTTTCTTGATCTCTTCTTTCCACTAGAGTTGACTAGGCTAAGGTGCAAAAGTTCATTAACCTCAAACATGGTGGTATGAATGTGAGGGAGTATGCCCTCAAGTTTGCTCAATTGTCAAAATATGCTCCATTCATGGTTGATGACTCAAGAGCTTGTACGAGCAAATTTGTATTGGGTGTATAAGATATGGTTGCAACAGAGTACAAAACGACTATATTAATTCGAGATATGGATATATCTAAACTCATGACCTATGAGGAGCAAGTAGAAAGCGAGAAGTTAAAGTGGAAGAATAGGGAGTCCAAGAGGCCAAGGACTGATGATAGTAAATTCTCCCATGAAAAGTCCAAAAGTGGTGACGTTCTTATTTTCGCCAAAGGTATTCCATCCAAGGGTCTTCTAATGTTACTACTCCAAGGTTTGACAAAGATAGGGTTCCCAACCCTAAACCTTAAGGAGGTGCTCTCATTAGCCAAGCTACTCCCACATGTAAGAAGTATGGTAGGAACCACAAGGGTGAATGTCTAGCCGGGTTGAATGTGTGCTACCGGTGTGGTAAGTCGGGTCATAATGCCAAGGAATATAAGTGTAAAGATGTTCGTCCTCAAGGCCAAATTACTCAAGGATGCCAAGTACAACCAAAGGGTGGTCAACGTAATAATAGGTTCTATGCTCTCCATGGTAGGCAAGAGGTGGAGGAGATGCCTGATGTTGTTACCGGTATGTTATGGATCTTCAACTATGATGTTTATGCTTTGCTAGATCCGGGTGTAAATTCACTTTTGTTTCCCCTTATGTGGCAATGAGATTTGATGTTAGTACTGAGACATTGTTAGAGCCTTTCTCCATTTATACTCCCGTAGGTGAATTATGGCTAAAAGAGTATATAGAAGTTGTCTAGTTATGGTTTTCCATAAAGTTACCTTCTATGATCTAGTTGAGATTGAGATGACCCATTTTGATATCATCCGTGGAATGGATTGGCTATATGCATGTTATGCTTCTATTGATTGTAGAACCCGAGTGGTTAAGTTCCAATTCCCAAATGAGCTGGTCCTAGAATGGAAGGGTAGTAACTCCGTGTTTAAAAGTCAATTTATTTCATGCCTTAAAGCTCAAAAAATGATTTCCAAGAATTGTATATACTATCTTGTGAGGGTTAGGGATGAGAATTCTAAAGCCCCTATCTTAGAGTCGATCTCTATTGTAAATGAGTTTTTGAATATGGTTTCCGATGAATTACCTGGTGTCCCTCCCAAAAGGGAGATTGATTTTGGTATAGACCTTCTTTGAGATACTCAACCTATTTCTATTCCTCCTTACCAGATGGCTCCAAAAGAATTAAAGGAGTTGAAGGATCAATTGAAGGACTTATTAGATAAAAGGTTCATTAGGCAAGGTATTTCTCTATGCAGTGCTCCCGTATTGTTTGTTAAAAACAAGGATGGTTCACTACGTATGTGCATTGATTACCGATAATTAAATAAGGTAACCATTAAGAATAAGTATCCAATTCCGAGAATAGGTGACTTGTTTGATCAATTGCAAGGGGAAAGTTACTTCTCAAAAATAAATCTACATTCCGGTTATCACCAATTGAGGATGAGGAAGTGTGACATTCCCAAAATGGCTTTTTGGATAAGGTATGACCATTATGAGTTTCTAGTCATGTTATTTAGTTTGACCAATGCTCCCATGACTTTTATGGACTAATGAATAGAGTGTTCAAGCAATACCAAGATATATTTGTGATTGTGTTCATCGATGACATTTTGGTTTACTCTCAAAATGAGGAGGAGCATGCAAATCACTTGAGGATTGTGTTACAAAGTCTACGAGACAAATAATTATTTACAAAGTTCAACAAATGTGAGTTTTAGTTAAGGGAGGTGGCTTTTTTTGGTCACATTGTGTCCAATGAAGTTATTATGGTTGACCCTAAGAAAACCAAAGCAGTTAAGAATTGGCCTAGATCATTATCTCCTTTGGATATTATGAGTTTCTTGGGCCTAGCCGGACATTATAGGAGATTTCAGAAAGGTTTTTCATCGATCTCGTCACCTTTGACCAAGTTGACTCAAAAAAAGGTGAAGTTCCAATGGTGGGAAGCACGTGAAAAGAGTTTCCAAGAATTGAAGGATCGTCTCACTACCTCTCTTATCTTGACCGTGCTGAAAGGGTCTGATGGTTCCATGGTATATTATGATGCTTCAAGGATTGGTCTTGGTTGTGTATTGACCCAACATGGTAAGGTAATATCTTATGCTTGTAGGTAACTAAATGTGAATGAACGGAACTATCCAACCCATGATCTTGAACTAGCAGTGGTTATGTTTGCTTTGAAGATTTGGAGACACTATCTTTATGGTGTCCATGTGGACGTGTTCACTGACCATAAGAGTTTACAATATGTGTTTAAGCAAAAAGATTTGAACCTTCGGCAAATGAGATGTCTTGAGTTTTTAAAGGATTATGATATCAGTGTGTTGTATCATTCGGGTAAAACTAATGTCATTGCCGATGCACTAAGTAGATTATCCATTAGTAGTGTGGCACATATTGAAGAAGATAAGAAACAATTGGTTAAAGATGTTCATCGATTGGCACGCTTAGGTGTGCGTTTGGTTGATTTTGATGATGAAGTTGTTCTTGTTCATAATGGTTCGAAATCATCTCTTGAAGTAGATGACAAGGCCAAGCAAGACAAAGATCTAATGTTGGTTGAGTTAAAGAAGTTGGTCACCGAAAAAGCCATTGAGGTTTTCTCTCAAGGGGGAGATGGTGTACTATGTTACCAAGGTCGTTTGTGTGTACCTAATGTTGATGGGCTAAGAGAGTTGAAATTGAATAAGGCCCATAGTTCTCAATATTCGATTCATCCATGTTCCACTAAGCTGTATCGTGACTTGAGAGAAGTGTATTGGTAGAATGGCATAAAGAAGGACATAGCAGAGTTTGTAGCTATGTGTCCAAATTGCCAATAAGTTAAAGTTGAGCATCAAAGACCGGGAGGTCTAGCCCAAGACATCGAGATTCCTACTTGAAAGTGGAAATATGTGAATATGGATTTTATAACAGGTTTGCCTCGTACTAAGAAGCAACATGATTCTATTTGGATTGTTATAGATCGGATGACCAAGTCGGCTCATTGTATACCGGTTAAGACTTTCTATGGTGCAGAAGATTATGCTAATTTGTATGTTCAAGAGTTGGTAAGACTTCATGGTGTGCCTTTGTCCATCATATCTGATCAAGGTACACAATTTACTTCACACTTTTGATGCAAACTTTATTCTGGCAAATATGAGTATTGGATAACTTATATTTTATATCTAAAGTATGTTCAGATGTAGATTTAACAGCATGAGTAGTTTTTTTAAAATATCTTGAAGGAATTAATCCTTCTTGAATACAGCTAACATCTGCTCCACTATCAATCATGGCAGTGTTAGTAATCATAAATTCATTATTAATTAAAATAGTACATTTAATATACCAACGATGAACAGTTACAATCTATAACATTCCTAAAAATGAATTTTGTTTAGAAGAAGGTTCACTAATTTCACCAATCTCTTCTTCTTGGGTTAGGACGTCAATCTTACCTTTCTCTTTATCAGAGGGGAGTGATGATTCAGAATCATCTTTATTATCATTAGTTTCTAATTGAGAGATCCTATGATCATGAATCATCTAATTTTATCTAAGAGCTTTAGTCTCTTTTTTGAGTTTTTCTACTTCAAATTTTAGATCATCTAAAGAAGTATCCCTTATTATAGTATTAGTCTTTGTATCAAGACGAGCAAGGACTTCCGTTAAAGAATAAGATTTTGAATCAATATCAATTTTTATCTTAAAAGATTTAGATTTATTAGACTGGGAGCTTATTGCCGAAGCCACATTAATAATTTTGCTCCAGATTTCTTCATTAGAATTTTTTTTAATAGTTCAATAATATTCTCAGAAGTAATGGTATGAACATTCAAATCTTAAAATTGAGACTGAAGTTTATAAAATTCATCAGTTTTGCATGGACAGTTATTACCTGTGCAGTTAATGCCACAATTAGATGAAATATCATTTTCATTATTGGAAAAATCAATAAGTTCAATTTCACTTTTAGATTTCTCAGATTGAGATTCAGACTCAGAGTAATAATCTGATTCGGAACCCAAAGTGTATAATAAACCATAGACTTTATCATGAACATCTTCATCAAGTTTTAAACTTTTAAGTTTTTGCAGTTTATAATTGGGAGCAATATGTCCATATTGACCACATTCATAGAATTTTATTTTGCTACGATCTTTTTTAGAATAATTTTTGATAAATCTAGTAGATTTACGATAAGCCTTTTTTGCTTCACGCTTGTCTTTACTTCTATGAGAGACACGATATTTTTGATAGGGTCTATCTTTCCTAAAGTGGCGATATTTTTTAGATTTTTTACCCGTTTTATGAGAAGGGCCTTCTACAACAAATTGAGTACAAAAATCTCCTAATTGAGATTTTTTCCTTTTGCTATTAGCTTTTAATTGTTGAGTTAATTTAAGCTCATTGCACAAATTTAATCCCTTTTTAGTGCATGTGTCAATTAATTGACCATAAGTATAAACATCATAAGGAATAGCTGAATGAGTTCCTCTAAGGGTTTTTCTAACTCTTTCTGCAAATAATAGTGAAGTCCATCAATAAATTTAGTCTTCCAATAAATATTATTACTTTCAGATAAGTCCATTACACGACTTAAAAAGGTGGCTTTATACCACCTAAATTCTCCTAAATGTCGACATTGAAGTCCATTTAGAAGGGCTCTAAGATTTTCATTTTGATTGGTAAATCTACCATTAAAATATTCTAAAATGGTAAGAACTAATGTATAAACGGCATCCTGTCGAACATTTTGACAGGTCTTTAAGACGTTCCTTCTTCAGAAACGACTGCCTCAGTTGTTACTTCCCTCTTTATGGAAGAAGTGATAGCAGTGCGAGCATCGTCCGTTAAGAAATTATCCCACCAACCTCGTAGTTGGCCTGTAAATTCTGCCACTATCATTTTACAAGTGGTATGATCATCATTATGATTTGTGGATTTATAAATAGTAGCATGCATCAACATTTTATGTAAAAGTATGGAGACTTGTCTACCAGTTAAGCCATCAACATTCCATTCATAAATTTGATCACCGCTATAAGATATATTAGAATGAATCCAGTCTCTTTCTTCTATTAATACATCTTGAGGAGTAGGCCGCAGATAATAGTAAGTTAACATAGCTGGTTTAGTAGCATATTTGCTATTTTGACTTAGTTTAGACTTTTCGCTTCGATAACTTTTAGAGCGAAATGGTTTGAGTTCAGAAATATCTTCTTCAATGGAAAAGTTATCTATAATTTTGATAGGCTTAGCATTTAAATTTGCTAATTTTTTTATCAAGAAGTGCTTCTAAATCAGTTAGTGACTTAGATTTAAAATCTTTTACTTCTATAGGACGTTGAATATGAGTAGGAGTTTGAAGGACTGTCTTATTTTCAGACGTGGAAGCAATATCAGATGGTCGGTTCCTATTTAAGGTTTTTATGAGCAATATTAGTTCATCAAGTTTAGTGTCTAGAGAACTAATATGTTCACCAATAACTTTAACATAAAGACTTAAATAATTATTTTGAGCAATTAAATTATTAATTTTTCGTATGCTAATTTTAGCAACATCATTATCAATGAATTGTTGAAAGTCTGAAAAGGTGAGTCATGTATTATTAGGTAAGATAAAAGAATTTTGAAGAGGGTAAACTGCCTTAATAATATTATCACTTTCATATTTAAAAGTCCTATGTTGTAAAACTTTGACATATAATGGTAAATATGTGGTTATAAACCATGACACAAAATACATAATTTGATTATGTAATGCACAAAATTCATAAAATTCTTGAGAAATATTATGTAGATCATCTTGACTATAAGTCTCAAAAAACCAAGTTTTGAACTTGTTCCATTTATATTGATGAAATTTCCTTTGAATATGTTGACGTGTCAGGGATCCTGGACTAAAATCTATTTGGTGTGTCATCATAATTCAGAGTTTATTTCTATCAATACCCCCATTAGGGTCAAAATTCATTTATGATGCAGTTGGATCCAAGTCAGACAATTTATCAGTAACCTGTACAATATTAGTGACGGGGTCAATTTTGACTCTTTCAACCATTTTTTCACTCAAAGTATCACTTAAAGTATATAAAGATAAAACTCTATTACAAACTGGACCGTATATAGGTGCTTCAGAAGAAATAGGAAAAATATGTTGAATCCCAGGCAAAGTTCTGTATCCAGAAAATGACCGTCTGTTATAAACAGGAGATTTATAAATTGGAGTTTTATTGTCATCAAATTGGATACATATTTTTCCATTGAAATTTTGAGTTATATGAGAATACTCACTATTAGTCAAATTATTGATAACCTAATTTGGGGCTATAACTGAAACTAAAGTCCATGTAGTTGGGAAATTAATTTTTTCCCACCTAATAGGTCTCCTAGTAGTGACTTTTGATTTAGTAAAATTGGTTTCAACTAATATAGTATGATTAGATGCATCATATATTTTACATTGATGATTCAAAGTAGATAATAATTTGAAATAAATTCTATAAGATAAACATATAAGTTCAGAACCTGGAACATAATTATAACCATGTGTTTTGACATTTAATGTTAATGCATCAAGAATATTAACATCAGACAAAGATAATTGAAGATTAGATTGTGTATTGAAATAAACTGGACCATACACCACAATTGATTCGATAGAACCCATCAATGATTGTCTAAAATTCAAATTTCTAGCATCCCTAAGTGCAGCTAGAAAGGTTTCAGGTAACCCTTTAAGAGTTAAGGGTTTAAAAGCAATTTGAACCATGCCTATGTGCATAAAATTATTGTTGTTGTTGTTGTTATTATTATTATTATTGTTATTATTAATGACTAAATTGAGAAAGAGTAATTTTTTGAGTATTAAAAATCCAATTCATGATGCTTTTCAGGCACAAAATTTAAAGAATATAAAGAAGATTATTGAATTTTATAGTTTTAAATTATATATGATAAAATATATTTTAAATTTTATAATCTTAAATATGTCATGTAATTTTTATATAGTATATATATATATATATATATATATATATATATATATATATATATATATATATATATATATATATATATATATATATATATATATATATATATACACAAAAAAAAAAACATCTTACTTCTAAAAATAAAATAAAAAGAAAAAAGACATAAATAAAAATAAAAATAAAAAGTTTTTCAATGGTACCTTCTCCTCCAAATTAGGTCTCTATGATACGATAATATCTAAAGCATCATTTTTTTTATTAAGTTTAAAATATCTAAATTTGAATGTACGTCTAAATTATTAATTTCTTGTTTCAAGATTTGAATACTAAATGATTAAGACTGTTTATTTTTTAACATCTGAATGTATATAATTCATCATTATATGAGCACAAGAATATACGAATCAAATAAAATTGTAATTAGATGTTTACATAACATGTTACTCTAAATCTAATTAGATAACATATGTAACCCATAAAAGAGAACTTACTTGTTCTTCATGTAGCGGAAGCGGAAGAATAGAATGAACCATGATTGAATTTTATTGATCGATAGTAATTTTCACAATATGTTGGAGCAACCACCTATACTACAACCTAAACCCTAATTGATTGAGGAGAGAATAAAGCGTAGGATTGCTATATTCTCTGTATTTGTTGTATTTTTTTATTTTTATAATTACACACATATATGTGTTTATATAGAAATTATTAAAGCTAACTAATTATCTCAATGGGCCTTAAAGTACCCCTTATGGGTGCATCCGAATTTCCTACATCACCCACTCACCCATAATATGAGTGCTTTTCTAATTTGAGAAATAAATTTTCTCCTCATCTCACTACTAAAAAAATTGAATTTAACGACAAAATGATTTTGTGGCTAAATAGCAAAATTTTTGCTAATCCTCCTTAGCGGCAAATTAACGACATATTTTTGTTAGCTAGGAGCAAAATAATGACGGACCAACGACGACGTTCGTAGCTAAATGCAGTATTTTTTAGTAGTGTCTCCTCAATCATTCATATAGAAAAATAGACTGTGCGACCAACATATATACTCCTAACAGATGTATAGTGCTTAGTTCTTTGATCGCACAACCTACTTTCCTATATGAATGATTGAGGATACAAGGAGAGAATTTGTTTCTCAAATTAGAAAAACACTCCCATTATGTGTGAGTGGAGATGTAGAAAATTTGAGCCCACCCATAAGGGGTGCTTTAAGATCCATTAGGATAATTAGTTAGCTCTAATAATTTTTATATAAACACACATATGGTGTGTAATTAAAAACATAAAAAAAAATACAGACAAATACCAGAGAATATAATAATCCTACGCTTTATTTTCTCCTCAATCAATTAGGGTTTATGTTGTGGTATAGGCGCTGCTCCAACATATTTTGACACCTACCATCGATAAATAAAATCCATATGTGGTTCATTCTACTCTTTTCGCTTCCGCTATGTGAAGAACAAGTAAGTTCTCTTTTATGGGTTTCATATGTTATTTGATTAGATTTAAATTACCATCTTTTCCATAATCACATTTACTTAGAAAGAATTGATGGAACTGTTTTTTATATATATTTTTTTTTATGGAAACAGACCCTACACGAGGCTCCCACCTCTCGTGCACAGTCAGGGGTTGAGCATCACCCCCAAGCCTTATCATAAATAACAA
The DNA here is from genome assembly GCF_947179165.1 of Solanum dulcamara. Classification (NCBI taxonomy): domain Eukaryota; kingdom Viridiplantae; phylum Streptophyta; class Magnoliopsida; order Solanales; family Solanaceae; genus Solanum; species Solanum dulcamara. The sequence goes on along the minus strand of NC_077240.1, from coordinate 42,775,107 downwards.
ATAGAAAAATACAAGGAGGGGGACATAAACCTTACCTCCGCTCCTAGGTTGGTTCATAAGTCGGCTAACCTACTAAGGTCAGCTGACTCATCCCCAAATACAAAAAAGGACTATCTAGAAACTAGAAAGCAATAAACCTATGAGATGACTCCTCTCGGTACAAGTCAACTAAGAAAGCATAAATGAGGGAGACTCTCTCCTTCCATGAGAAAAAAGAAAGTAACCTACACTAGTCCTATTCAACTACGCTACGTATCATACATATCTAAATTGAAGAAAAATAAGTATACGAAACTTCTATGTCGCATGGGGTGAGAAAATTCTTTTCATCTTTGCCCTTTTTAGTCTTGTCGTACCAAGTAAGTCCAAATGGAAGGATGTATCAACATCAAGATCATGACTATAAGAGCTAAGGAGGATGAAAAAAGGGAAAAAAACAAAGAGTTGTAGCCAGCCGCAGCTGGAGTTGTTGTTGAGGATGATGTGGGGTTGAATTGTTGTAAGTTGCAGCTTGTATGTGATGCAGTTGTGGCTTGAACTGCTGCTTGAAGGTTCAACTGATGGTGCTTTGCACCTTGGAGGGTGCTTATGTGCCTGCACACAAACAAATAAGCAAGTAAATGGCTCCAAGTAGCTTGGATGCAGGAGGGCTGCTTCAGGTGTTGTAGCATAGTAGCTGGAATTGATGAATTGTTGGCTGCCCATCCAAGTGCAACCATACACTTTGTAATCTCTGCACCTGCAATAAAATAAATAAAAACCCTGCACAATGAGGCACAAAGGCTGAAGATCTGGGGTTTATTGGCAGCTGCTTGAGTAGCAATGTTACAAGAGGCTCAGCACTGTGCATAATCTTGAGAGCTTCCAGGTTGGTGCACTCCAGTGTTGCAGTGATTGAAGTAGCCAACAGGAAATGTAATAGAGCTCTAGATGGTTTCTTTGATACTTGTTTGCATTGTAGGAAGTCTAAAGGAGGCTTCAACTTCAAAGAGATGTTGCCTTTCTTTAGTGTGCCTGCACATAACAACTTAACAAGAAACAAATAAACAATAAAGATGCTCTAAGAGTGCTTAAAAGTGTTATAGTTGTCTAGTATATCATGCTTGTGCAAGCTGTAGTATCCTGCAATAGAGAGGCATGCTGATTTATGCTGCAGTTTTGCAAGCTCTTGGGAAAAAGAAGATGATGAGGGACTGGTGGTTGGTTTTTGCAGGTCTCTGATGTTCCCGCACAAGATGCTTTATATTTACCCCTTCATTTTAATGAGTTTCTTAACTATTTTTCATTTTTAGGATTCACTTAATAGCTGATGCTGGAAACAAGCATTCCATATTTTATTTTGCAACAACTTTAATAATCTTATCATGAATATACCAGCAATCCAGCATGCCTTCAACCATTAGGTGACAAGAAACTAAAGAAATTGGAAGAAAAAATAAGGTTTTCCACAATACTGTAACAGCAAAAACTTTATTCTTATAATCATATTCAATAAAACTAGCACAAACTTTATATTATCAAATAAGCACAAACGAGACTAGAAATTTCATAAACAAAACATAACATTGCAAGGGGATTTCAAAGCTCTTAAGAAGCCAGCAGTACTACCAAGAATATTTTGAATATACAAATTAAAAAATTAAGTACTTAATTATTTTTTTAAAATCTTACCTATTCAAGAAGAAACAAATCAACAATCCTTTGAGAGAGAGAGAGAGCGCATACGCTGATATTTGTAGAGAAAGGCTGGGAGGGGGCAAGCGTATATATATAAAGAGAAAAACAACGCTTGAGTTTTATGGAAAAATAAATTAGTATTTTTAAAAGAGTTTGAATAGAATTGAGATTCTCATATAGATGTGATAATCCATTAGGAGATTATTATTTTTAAGAAAATAAATGCACTTAATAGACTGAAATCTTAATTATTCAAATTCAAATCTTCAATAAGTGCAAATAAATAAGGTCTTAGACGTAGCAAAGCGAACTCATCATTTGTAATTTAAATCAATGAATTAATTCAATGAAATTGACTTTAATTAAAATTCATATTTATATTAATATATTTCAATTTTCTTTACGAATTCAAATTTAATAAAATTTGGTTGTCCACACTAACAAAATATAAACAAAAGAAAGACATAAATTAAAATGAGTAGTTGTTTTTCAATGAAAAATTATTTGGGTGTATACTTTTTAATAAATAATTACTGATTTTAGCGATATTTTTTATTTATTATTATTTATGATAAATCTAATATGTATTAAAAGCGAATTATGCATGCAATATAAATATTTTAAAATATATTATGAATGTTTGATAAGAAATTAATATAATATATTATAAAAGTATATAAACTTATATTATATGTGATTTATAAATCTTTCTCACTAATATATTTTAAAATATAATATAATAAATATATCTACGTAAATTACCTTTTCCAGGCACAAGCCAAAGTCGTGAAAGAGGCTGACATCTAAGTGCTCGGGTTATAGGCAAACCCGTTTGAATCTTTACTCAGGTGCCTTTTTTGCTTCCTAGGTTTTACTTAAATCGAATCTTTTGAGTTTCCTATCAACTTTTCTTTTTTGCGTGTTGATTGAAGGCAATCATCCAAACTGACATATTTTGGAAGTCTGTATCTTTATCGTCTATTTCTGGTAATTCTCTTGTGCTGGTAACTAGATGTGAGATCAAATTCAATCCTATTTATTTATAGGATTTTTGGGCAAATTTTTATCTTGTGATAGATTGAATCAGTCTTCTTTCCCAACTGAGATAGTTTAATTGAACTCGCTGTGATCCATCATAGAAAGTCCGAGACTTTATGTATATAGAAATACTATTGGTGAATTCTTAATTATGATCATAGAATCAATCAATTGTAACTGAAAGAGTTTGAATTAAACCGGATGTGAGATCCATGGAACAATGTCTGAATCTTTATGTATCTTGTAGGATATCTTTGGGTAAATTCTTTTGTTGTGTTGATTAATTCAATTCTCTTTCTAACTAAGATAGTGAGTCACTAGAAAGTTCAATTCTCCATCTACATCTGAGCTTGTCTATTCTTATTGTTTTGACCTTTGCTGTAGAATTGCAAAAAGTCGTAATGGCAGGGCATGACAACTTGAATGGGTCTACAGAAAAGTCGAGCAGTGGTATGATGGATGATTTGCCGACTTTCAATGCTGAGAATATGCAAAACAACATGAAAGTTATTCTTTACAGGTTGGTTTGAGTTTGACACCATATTTAGGTGGACTGAAATTATAGTACCTTCCTGTTTCTTGATGATTCCGGCTAGCAACAATTTAGCTGATTTTATTTTTATAAAGTCCGAACGTATCTTGATACAGACTGTCGATCTGAATTTCGTCCTCAATCATGTGAGACTGATGTTAGCCCAACTGAACAACTAGTTGAAGTTAGGGATTATATGCACCTGTAGCTTTAACTCCTTCACTAGGGCATCATTTCGGTGGAACGCCACTAGGATATAAAATAAAGAATATGACATGTATCAGTTTAATTAGATATCATACCTCATAAGATAGCCTCAGTGCTAACTTCTTTTCATCTGTGGAATAACACTCTACATTGGTATGATTAGTCTATATTATGGCCAATTGGGTTGCAGTCCTTGAATTCTTCTTATCTTCCATTCACCCAAGACTGTCACTCCTTGCACTTAACCAGAAAGTATATTACCCTTGGTGTAGTTGTATGCTTTCCTTTAATGGTTCTCGAGGAGATGCGTATAGTCCTATACATATCCGTTCTTTTACCTCAGTAAAGTCCTACAAGTACCTAAATCATCAAATAAACAGAATTATATTAATGAGCTACTCAATAATTTCCTCCAATTCAGCAGCTATAGTCCATGGCGGCTTCCAAGTACCGTCAAATATTTTTTAGAAAAAATGAATCAGTTTCTAATACTAAATTGAATACATCATGAACTACACATTATCGAGCTGCCTCCAAAATTGCAATAGCCTCGGAAAATGTGTATGTGCCTTCTCTGATTTCCTTAGCTTCTGCATATATCAAATCACCTAGAGGGTCTCTAATGCAAAAGGCGTAGGAGCTTCTACCTTGATTACATCTGGACACTCCATCTGTGTTGCATTTTAACCAATTCTCTGGAGGAAAATTCCAAAGAACCTGAGTAACCTTCAAGGCTGGCACAAATTTTTCCAAGACTCGAATTATGTTTGGCCATCTGTGTAGAACCTGTTTGATTGCTGGCTTCATGGTCTTGACAAGCAATTGGAGAGTGCTTGAAACCTGATATATAATTTTATTAACAGTCACCTAATACCCCAAACCAAGAACCACAAATTGTAATCATATTAATGGCAAATTTAACCTTTTCAATTTACAATTAATAGATGAGTTGTAGTGTTTTGAATAGTTTCTTTTTGATCAGTAAGTAATAGCTTTTTGAGTAATTGAACAGTTAATACCTGTTTTCAATGCTGCCAGAAGTCTTGGGACTATCCGTGTCATTTTGCCTCTACAACAAAGCAACCCCAAGTTCCATAAACTTATCTTAAAAAAAGGAAAAATAAACAAATCCAAGCTCTGTATTGCAACTGTCTATAAAGAAATGTAATTACTTGATCACACAGTTGGAACAGAAGGAAGAACGAAAATATGATTGAGACGGGCAGTAGATCATATGTGAACAAGTAAAATTGGATTCTTTTTGTCTTTCTAAGCTAGTGCTTTTTTTCCTTGTCATTGGATAATTCCATTTCTTTCAGAAATAACCTCTCTACCTTTCCGAGGTAGGTGTAAGGTCTCGTACACTCTACCCTACCCTCCCCAGAGCTCATTTGTGGGATCACATTGGGTATGTTGTTATGGTTGTTATTGGATATCTCCATTTATATTGAGCATTCTGTTGTTCAGCCGCACATTCATGGCAATCATTGGTGGTGTCATTGCCGGCATTCTGGGACTTACTAGCTTGACAGGATTTATCTTTTATTTTCTTGTCATGGCAATAACTTCAGTAGCACTCACGGCGAAGGCGAAGTTTTCAATCCACTCCTACTTTGACAGCTGGAACAAAATTTTGCTTGATGGACTTTTTGGCGGGCTTATGGTACTTCTTTACATTCATACTTCTATTTAGATCTCTTCTTCGTACATTCTTTGTTTATTCTAATCCTTGATCAAGAAATAATTCATCTGCTCGCTTAATCACATGCATAAGAAAAGTTTAAAAGGATAGAATATTGTAAAACAGTTACTTTCTTTCAGAATCATGCTCCCTCCATTTCAAAAAGAATGCCTCTTCCCTTTATTGACAACTATTATTTCAACTTTCTAAATGACATATTTAAGACCACAAGATTAAAGAGCACTTTGGTATATTTGACATATCTTTATTTAAGACTACAAGATTCAAAAGTCTGTACTTTCTTAAACTCCGTGCCAAGTAAAAACAAGACAAACGAATTGAAACGGAGGGAGTAATATTTTTTTGAAGCCTTGATTGATTCGTCTATCCTGCCTCATTTTTTCCCTGTTTCTTTAACACCCTTTTGGAAGATTTTTGAGTTATGAATTCTTTCCATATCATCTTTTCTTTCTTCCAATTTTTTCTTTAAGTTAACTAATTATTATAATATATTATCTATCTCGGGGATATTTTGTTGATTAGAATCATGTTTATCAGTATTCCTGTGGATCTTCTTAATTATTTTTAGGGTGATGGGTGTTGATTTCTAGGAGCCCGTTTGGATGGGCTTAAAAAAGTGACTTTTATGTATGAAGTGATTTTAGAACTTTTAAGTGCCGAAAGTTATTTTTATAAATAAGCAGTTGAGTGTTTGGATAAAAGTGCTTATGCTGAAAATAAGTTGTTGATGTGTTTGGCAAATAAGTGTTGTTAAGCACTTATTTTCTATCAAAATGACTGTAATACCCTTAAAACTGTTAATACCATAATAAATTGATTTAAAAGATTTTTAAACTCTAAAGTTGATTTAAATCAAAAGTAATTTATATTGTAAAATCACTTCCACTATAAAATGTTTATTTAAGTTAATTTTTTATAAATACATGTTACTTAAGGGGGGTGCATGAGCTAAAAGAGACACTTATTTTGGAATGAAGAGTTGTGTATTAATTATGAGAATATTAATTAAACCATTGTTCTTCCTCCAATAGATATATCCCATGTTAACGGTGAAGAGTGGATTTTACAAGATTTAATGATACGTTTTGGCACTAATAATAAATGTTGAGTTCTTCTCTGTAGAGCGTGTTTTTGGCTACTGTATTGTTCCTGGAAAGCCCTTCTCGTGTATAGTCTTTAAAAAATGTTTATTTATAAATTCTTGTGAAGGCAAATTTTTACCATTATGTTATTCACTATCACCACACAACTACCAATTACCCCCACTACTTGGCATTTCCACCACTGCCACCGCCATAAGTTGGCCTCTACCAACACTTATTCACCTCCACTGCCAATCATATCCACAGCTAATCACCATACATCGATCACCAACCTTCATTGTGCAACATCTTAATAATCATTATTAGATTTTAAATATAGACTTGACATTTTGGAGAGATACACAATAAATACTTTACACTTTAACTAACCTAATTTACGTGTTCTCTTTTTCTGAGTCACATGTCACAACCTCTTTTACCAATTCTGTAGAACTAATTATTTCATACTCAATTGAACCTCTTTATCACATTCATTGTTGAGTTTTCTTTTTCAAATAGTCCCTTGAATATGGAATTTACTCTAGTGGTGAAATACATCGAAATGTTAATACTTTGCACTTTATATGTTTAGTCAATTTTAAAAACAAATAGAGCCTTAGTTTTCCTTGTTTCAAGCAGTGTTTTAAAAAGCACGGGTGTCAAAGATGGAGAATTTGACACAAAATAAAAAGTGCTAATACAACCGAAAGCACTCCACTATAAATACAAGAAGTGGAAAATATTCATATAATACAAGCATCAAGCATTAGAAATGTCACTAGCAATCATATCACGAAACCCCATCCAATAGACATCATTTTGTTCTCCTACATCTTTGACATCTACATTGTTAGCTCTTGAAGTTGTGCCAATATCATTAGAATCAACCGATGGAATATAGCTCTCATTCTCGGCTGTTTGGAATGCATCATCCACATTGCATTTCTTTCTAATATAATTGTGAATGACCATAGTAGCAAGTACGATGTCCCTTTGTGTGTCAATGTGATAGTATGGCATATCTCTCAAAATAGACCATCTTTCTTTTCAAACGCCAAATGTGCGCTCTACTACATTTCTTTAAGAAAAATGTAAATAGTTAAATTTCTCAATGCGTCCTCTTGGCTCTTGCAATTGTCGAGTTGCACCACAGTGAAATTCAGCTAGGTGATATCTTACATTATTTCCTTTGTATGGAGCCATGTATCCTTTCATGTGTGAATATCCTGCATCAACTAGATAATATTTGTTTCCGCATGGATGTGGAAAGTTGAGCTCTTCTCTACGAAGGGCCTCAACAAATATACGACTATTGTGAGCTGCTCCTTCCCACCCAGCCCATGCAAATGTAAAACATATATTAAAATCAACAACGACGAGAATATTTTGAGTCGGATAACCTTTACGTCCAATATATGGTATCTCTTGACCTTGCGGTAATCTAGCTTTAACATGTGTGCCATTAATTGCTCCAATACAGTCCAACAAGAAGTGAATGTAAAATAAGAAATTTGGGATCCATTTTTTTTCTCGTTGAATTCTAAGGGGCAAGAAACTATCATAAAGCTTTTGTTATATAAGGGTAGTAAAGATACAATGCAGAATAACAAATTATCATAAACTGGTTACTTACTTTAAATAAAGGGAGATATCTTTGTTTACATGGCTTGTGAGCATTGCAACCATCATTATAATTTGGATGTGGTTGAATGATATCTCTTGCAAGCTTGCAAACGGCCTTTAAAACACTATGAAAGTGTCTATGAATTGTCTCTCCAGAATGTTGAAAGATATCTTGTATCATTCGATTTTCAACTCCATGTGCACAAGTCATCAAGAATATGCCTAACATTTCATGTCTAGACCTTCCACGAGTGGGTTTAAGCCCATATTTATCAGTTAGGTCATTGGATAGATCAATGAACACCGCCTTCGTCAGTCGAAAATTTTCATAACAACGAGTCTCATTTCCTCGTAATATCTCTTGGATAAACTCATTTCCAGAGCGTATTGATGTACGACAAGGTTCTTTGCATAGGTATTTTCACAATACATCAAAATATATTTACCTGTTATATGACATAAAGCCATCCACTCCTTCTACTTTCTCGGAATCTCTTCTAGTTCTTGATCTTCGTCATCTAACAAATCACTTAAATGAGGAGATACCACATTGCTAATATCCCAATTCTCCATTTAACTGAAAATGGAAATGACTCAAATTAGTAAAGAATGAGAGTTTTTCCAACAACCCAATTTCAAGATTTTTTAGAAACTCCATTGTTTCAATGCACTCATATCTATCTTCGGAAAATCACATTGTAAATCTCAAATTACTATTCCATCAAAGAAACACAACATTAACAATACATAAAGTTTACACGTGTAACCATAAGATTTAGGAATAAAACCGCAATGTCTAAACAACAAGCAATAAGTAAAGTTTACACGCACAACCCTAATGTTCGAACATTAAACAATAAAAACATTTAACCATAGCAACGCAATTAGCCCATTTTCTCAAGGTGTAACTGATAGTTATACTCCAACCAAGATTTCTGAGCTTCATCAGTTTCCATCTTAAGAAACAGTTGACGTACATCCTTCTTAAGAAACATGTTGCAAACATAGTTGTACTTTCCACTGCCAGGAGGAATATCAGAAAAATTTGCCAACATATTCATACACTTATCGATGACGGGATCATCTACCGAAGGGGATGTAGCAGTGCTTTTACTAGACATAAACTCCACTAAAGAGTGTATATCCTCTCTAAATGATGCCGCACCAGATTTTGCCTTATTTTTTTTGACTTGATTGCTAGTGCCAGTAGCATCAATTGAACCTCGTCTTTTAAGTGACGGCTTAGGAAACATAATAGAATCCACATTCTATATATCATCACTTTCATCATTCCCTCCATCACTAGGATTGATAAAGTGTTATTTGTCATAGCCACCAATATTATTTGTTCCTTCTTCATCAAGATCTACTCCGATGCCAGACATTTGTTCTTGATTCGCTGCACGTGCTCTTTCTCCAGTAGCAACAATATCAGAAAACAATGCATCATAGCGATACCATATAAGTGAAAGATCTATTTTCCCGAACTTATTGTATCGATCATCCTCTTGTAACAAAAAAATCAAAAACTACTTTAAACTAACCAAGCAATTTAACAATGAAAGAAAAAAGAAAGACATATAAAAAAATGTAAGAGATGTACCTTAATTTTTCGCTCCAACCAATCATTATCTGCCATAATTGTATTTTTCGTGGCATCCCATCATAAACCTGTCTCCCCTCTCATCAACTTCTTAAAAAGAATCCAATCTTTTTACATGTTATCCCAATGATTTTTCATTTGTTTTTTTATCATAGTTTCTTCCCGTGGCTCTATTGAATTTTTCAACAACATTATTCCATCCATCTCTATTTAAATGAGTGTGTGGTCTACGTCCTTGTGTAATTTCATTTTCACACAAATCTATAAATTTAATGTTGGCATCATCATCCCACTTAGCATTACTTCGTGCTTTACTAGTTTCCGGCATGATTGAATGTAAACAATCTGAAGAAAGGAGAAATAAACGTTCATGAACTCTGCAACATCAAAAGAAGAAGTGGAAGCAGCAGCCGCAGCAATCATGTGCGAATGACCGGGGAGAGGATCTTGTATGGTTGTGTAATTTTATCATATGTGAATAACTGATGAGAGAATATCTCGTATGTTGGTTAACTTAAAAAGGAAAACATAAATGGAGAATCTTAATGTCCCCTATCTTCCTGGACGTTCTCAACATTTCATCTACTTTAACTTCTGTTTCAGAGGCATTTTCAAAACTCCAGCTTTCCCTTTATGTTCGACCTATTTTTGTATTAGTTCATCCCAAAAAATATATTCCTGTTACTAAATTGGCAAACTATATCCCTGCTACTAAAGTAGCAAAAACATGGTCTCAAAAGCCCATCTTTTATTCACAGGCCAGTAGTATTCTTAAATTGGATCTATGGGATCCACAAAGCTTTGGCATGCACTGCTAGCTTCTTCTCATAGGTGTTGACTTTTGTAGCATACATAACATAATCTTAGAATAAGAAGGATGTTGTTCCCGAAACATGAGAACTCACCACAAGCATGCAAGCAGCACTTTACAATTATTTTAAACCAAACAAGTAGAGTTGCAGTACTCATCCTATGATCTACCAATCCATATGCCACCACATTAAAGGGTCGTTTGCATTAGAAAAAATAATATATACATTAAATTTGTGTACTATTAATATTTTATCAAGTCTGTTTAGCAGCATAAGCAGAGTAATCAGATGAAGCTTTTTTAAACTTCTCACCAGACAAAGGTTTAGTTTGACACATGAAAATCTCAGTCTCATTAGCATCTTAAACCTACAAGGAGAATTCTCAATTCTATCACCCATAAGAAGTTCATCAAGATTCTCAGCACTATCCTTCACAGGCAAAAAGGCAAACTATAATAACTATAGGCAACTCAGTGTCAATTGATGTCAATGAATTGACCTTAACATTCAACAAATCATCAACTCCATATTTATGAGGGTAACTTCCAGGCAGATAAAACCCATAACCCAATTCAAACACCAAGCAGATTAACAAAACCCAAATCTTGAATTTGTCAAAAGATCTCATTTTTAGTGGTTTCTTGATCAAATCTGTATGAACCAGATCAGGAACTGTAAGGAAAATGCCAAAATCAGTGGAATTTCTCAACAGGGTTTAACACAACAATGAAAAATCCAATGGTTTTGGGATCAGATTGTGCAGTCTTAATTGCCAGTAAACAAGAAATGCAAAACAAGAAAATGAAGATATGCAGAGATTTAACTTACCTCCTAAAGGGAATTTCTGAGGTCTACAATGGAGAGATTGTGGAGTGACAGAGGAAGAAGCAGAGGGATCTAGATGCAAAGAAGAGAATTTGGCCAGACGTTGTTGCTGAAGAAATGAGGAACAAATGTTAATTTTAGGGTTTTAGCTGAGAGGGTATTTTGGGAATTAAAATAAAATATAAGAGATATAAAAATAATTTTCATGGCTAACCAAAATGTCTTCAAGTCTTCCAAAAAAAAAGTTAGGATTTCCAACTTTTCATTTTTAGGTGACTTTAAGAACTTTATGGCTTAAATTTAGCATTTTAAGTTGGTAGCCAAACATCACAATAAGCTAAAAGGGGCTTATAAGTTGGTTTGACTTATAAGCCCATCCAAACGGGCTCTAGGTCTTTTTTCTTTTCTTTTATTCGTAACTAATAAAGAAATTTACTATATGTAGCACCCAGGGGATTCTTGGTTTGGTAGCCTATGATTACCTTTTAGTTTTGATATAATTATCCAACATAATAGTTTCACTGTTTGATTGCTGAGAGGAATTTACTATCTTTGCATGATGATTTCAAATTGTTAATCTAGCTTTATACCCTTAATTCGACACTCCATTGACATTGTTTCTTTTCTTTGCAGTCATTTGTGCTCTTCTGAACGTATCCTTGTCTGTTATAGTATTCTGAAAGATAGACTTATTCATTTTTCCCCTCCCTTAATAAAACTATTTGAACTATCTAGGCCTTCGCATGTCGCCTAGGCGTTGCACTATAGCCTAGGCTTGGCGCACCCCACTTTTTTGTGGTTTTAATAATAATAAAAAAACGTCTGTTGTCAAAATTTTCAAGTTTTACTATCATAGCAACAAGATAGGAATGACTGTACAGATATTATCAGGTTAGAGTAGCTGTCAACATATTATCCTCTTCTTCAATCCTCTATCGTAAGAAATACTAACCGGTATTGTTGGAGGAAAAAAATGTTCGGAACAAAAACACATGCATAATTGTAAGATTTTTAAAACTTTTTCAAGGGTTCTCAATTTTTTTTTTTTAAGAAAATACTTATTCAACCAAATATGGTAGTTCTGAAGAAACTTAAATAAGTTTTTCAATATTAGTGCCAATATTTTCCTTGCATTCTTGCATGATTTCTGTGTACATTTACCATATCATCCCTTGCATGGTGTTGTATACATTCCTATAATTCCTTAACACGCAAAAGATTTGCGTATGACATTGTGCATATATTCTGAGGATCCTGTGTGAGATTAAGACCTTCACTATCCTTGATGCTGGAAGCTAGCTCACGCGCACATCAAGAAGATGTTAGACATTTTCTGTACTGGATATTCAAAGTTTGCACTCATGATGTTTCTTTCTTTTAAGCTTGCTAGAAAGTATTACTGCGGAACAAACCACTTGTTCAAATTTTAGAATTGGTTTTGTTAGGTGACTTATATTTGAGTACAAAAGCTTCAGTAATTGTATAAGCAGGTAGACATTTCAAATCACTGTTGAATGATATAGATGAGCTGGTAATCTTAGCCAAATCTAATTATTCAGGTTCAGAGTTCTTGCAGTTGAGCTTTTCTCTAAGTTATACGTTCCAACTTTAGGTTGGCTTTGCCTTACAGATGGAAAGATACAGGTTTTGAAACTGCTCCACTTTGATTTTCAGCAGACATGTATTTTATACATTCTTGTGTGTTCTTTCGTTTCTGATACTGCTACGTTTCAGAATGTTAAAAAAAAAGTGTGCAGACTTTAAAAGTGGCATGCTTGGGAAGCAGCTACAAAGGCAAGATGCCTTTCTGCAAGACTTAAGTAGATTTCACAACATACAAGCTTTTTATAGGTTGAAATGGCACTTTCCTTTCAAATAAACAAGTAAATTGGGACATCACCTCACAGTTAGAAGGTATACATTACAACATGTGAAAACACAAACTGCCCAATCGAAACTTTGAATTCAAGAGCCAGGCTTTATATACAAAGAACCCTAAACTAAGAACTATAACCCAGTTGAGTATCTCTCCTCTGTTTAATCATGTAAAAAAGAAACTGTAGCCGGCCTCACAAACTGTATCTGCCTTCATTTAATGTACTTACCCATTTACACCTGTAAATTAGAAATAAGCTCAGTACACATTGATTTTCTTTCAAATATGAGAAAAAGAAACATTCCACTTTTCACTTGATAGATGTCAACTTGGAATATTCTATAAGCATACATTTGCTTTCTGTTTGAGATTTCTGATCATTCTTATAGAAACTTGAGAAATGCAAAAGCTGAAGCAAACACTAAAGAGGATAACAAAGCACAGTGAATGACTTACCAGCATCTGAGGTACCCTTAGAAATACAGAGGACAAGACATATAGAAGACCTGATACAACTAAAGCCGCAACAATGTTGTAGCCAAGACGTTTATCATCTTTCATGGGAATAAATGTGGATTTCAAAGTGTTTGTCAATTCAAATAATCTGTGAGAAACCTGCACATATATAAAGACACAGGAAACTGATTTGTTGCGTTCATGTGTTCTCCTCACGAAAGGCAATGAACAAGAAATTAATCTACTTACTGCAACATATATGGCAGTGGTAAGCATGAAGTTCATCAGTGGGTAGTTGGGGATCAAACATAGCAACTTTTTAGGCTGTCCGTCTGGCACACCAGATCTGCGTTTATTTACCTCTGCGTTAAATGTACACATTTGTTCATACCCACAATTCATCTTTTTTCTTTCAGAAACAGAACTACTAAGATTTCTCTGTTTCCATAGAATCACATTGTAATTAGTGGTCACTATGCCAAAAGGTTAAGCCAACTCGAGCACAAATACTTATTCTAATATCTTTTTTCATAATTAGCTCAAAGTCAATTACCAAATAAGATCAGAGCTTGAGGAACATCACAATAAACAGCCAAAAGTAAAACTTACATCAGTCTTGTGATAACATTATACACATATCAGAGAAAGGGTAAGTATCAAGAATCAATAAGAACTAGTGAAGCATACTATCTTAAAAAACCATGTAATGGATGTGCAAGAAACAAATCAACCTTTAATTCATCTCTCATACCTTAACCATATGTGGATTTGGGATATATAAGTCTCCAAAGTGATCTTCCCAAGCCATCTACAGGTCAACAAAACAATAAGTGGTCTCTCTTTAAGTAATAAGCCAAAATTCAATATCTACTTATACATCTCTTATGAATTTACCGGCTTTCAATGCCTTCCCTTGAACTCAAACATATGAAAAATGAACTGTAAAAACTTTTAATGCAAATTTACTTACGCAAAAAGGGTTAATGTGTAGCTACGAAAATATTGGGTAACATTCCGCAAGGATATGTAGACACTGTTAGATAAGAACACCAAAATTTACATTAGAAGGGAACATGCAACACATTATCACTAGTGAAAGAAGAAACTCTCAAAATAACTGAGCAATCAAGTAGGGGGGAAAGACATACGTTATTGGTATCCAAGATGTGTAAGGATGATATTTGTTATATGTGACCTTCGGAAGCTTGTATATGTACTCATACCAAAGATATCCCATCTGACATTTGTATAATTAAGTAAACAAGGGAGAGAAGTTTGAAAATTCAGACAGTGGCAAAGAAAGGAGGTACCGTGAGTGACATTATGGCAACAGCTGCTTTTATCGATATCCTACGTTTCACTTCAGTTTCCTCAAGTTTCTCCATCCATCTCTCTACCTGATAGATGAAACTTGAACCATTTATGAACTAACATTGTTAAGGAAAGGAGCTGAAATTTCAGAAAAGGATAACGGACAACATCCTCAGCGCTGCTCTGACAGTTGCAAAAGTTCATAAGTGGACTGCATGACAGGTAAACATTGATAAATCTCTGAATGAGAACCTACTGTTGGATGGTAGTATGCATATATCATTCCAATTATCCATATGTAACGATCAAGACCTGAACGGAATTCCCATTCATGCAGGAGAGACTGCCTTGGTTTTGAAGGATCTGGGTCAGCATATCCTAAAATACATACATACACACAGGTGTAAGTAATCAGCTATGACTAAGGATAAAACAAAACAAATTCAAGGTACCAACCAAGGAAGAAAGTAAATGGGCACCAAACCACTTCAAAGACTCCTGGAACTTCCCACATCAGAATAACAACCAAGAAGCAGGCAATGAATTTAATGGCAATAACTGTCCCATTTTCATTGTATTTGTTGAATACACCAAGGGCACCATAAACCATCAGTGTGAAAAGAGTGTGCATGGGGCATATATAGTACAACATGTAATTGTTGTTAAGGATAACACAGCTAAAGAATACCAAGAAATTAAGCCTCCACATCATCTGTCCATCAAAGACTAAATCTTTCAGAAGCACTGCCAATTAAGGAAAATTCAATACAAAAGATCTGCAAAGTCAATGGGCAGATACTACCTGAGTGAATCTTGCAATGCTGAAATCCTTGTGGATGTAGTAGTAAGAGAAGTTTCCGAATCCAGTCATCCATACATATGCAGCTATAAAAACTCGTATGGCATTGTAAATTTCTGTGGCAGCAAAGTAGTGATACATTAAAAATAATACCTGTTACAAGAAATAAAATTATGAGAACCCAGAAGTGTATGTCACATGCAACAGAACCTTGCAGACGGAAAATAAACTGAGATGTTTATGAGAAGGAATACTGTCACCGACTCCAAGTTATTAAAAAGATACTGCCTAGTTGTCCAAGTGGTACAAGAAAAAAGCATTTCCAAGATGCAATTGCAGTTGGTTTACTTTTAAATTATGCCATAATTTTTTCCTGATATAAGTTATGCCATCATAAATACTACACATGGCCCCCTCTGTGTTTCCTTACTCAAACAAGGCCCCCCTTGGAGAAGATTTTGTTCACGCTCGGATATTCTCCTGGTGCCTACAGCCCTACCCTAGTATCCTATTTTCTTCTCCTTTTTTGTAGGGGCTCACATACTCACAGGGGAAAGCATGTTCAAGTTTTTTCGTTGCATAGAGCCATTTAATATTATCCAACAATTTCCAATGCCATACTAGAATCATGAGGAGATTCATTACTCACAACAAGAGGTGAAAGATAAAGTTACAACATGTAGTCCGATTTCATGCCAACATATGCAGGAAAAATCAGGAGAAAAGAAATCATAGAGTATCAGATAGAGAATACTTTAAGAGATGAGTTACCTGCATCCATCCTTTCCATTCTTCAGTTTGATGCCTATTCAAATACATTATGGACTTTCCGGAGAAAGGAGACTTATCATGGTGGATCTTAAAAGAAGTGATTGCTGAGACTATGATGAGAAGGAAGTAAAGGAAGAGGAAAAGATCACGGTTGTAGCTCTGCAAAGACAATCAAAAGAAGTGGCAAAAGCTGGTTAAAACCAAACGACTACATACAACCAGTTTCCTGCTCATAACGATACACTAAAGACTAGAACCTTAGAATTTATCCGAAGTTGCAAATGATCTTGAACCAGTAAAAAAATACACAAAATAGAGTCTTGATCAGTTACACTTTTTTTATTTTGAGAAGGTAACAACTCTTGATCAGTTATACTAGCTTCTTTATTTTGAAGGAATGCACTTGTACTCCTTGAGTCTGTGTCTCCACATTGCCAAAGGATATAAAGATGCTCCATCCAGATATAGCACACAACATGGGCCAACTTAGTTTAACGTAAAATTATTATTGTAAGCACAATAACAGGGTACTCCGGTGCTCTAACAGCATTCAGGACAAAAACATCATATTTTCCACCCTAATACTGAAAAATTCATGGCCTAAAAGTCAAACTGTAGCAAATGAGGAAACAGAAAAAAGAAAAAAAAAAGGAAACAAACAGCTGCGACAGACAAAAAAAATGATAGAAGAAAGAAAGCTGCATCTATCCCTGCTATATTAGTCAATTCTTTTGATGCTGCACAGTTAAACTTGTGCTTATGCTTTTACCCCAAAAAGAAAAGTTCAATATTTCTTTGGTTAACAATTATATACAATGTCAGTGGAACACAAAGATAAAGAAAAAGTTTACTGTACCTTTTTTGATTCATCAAATAGATTTGTACGGTCAGATAGGCAAAAATAAGTTAAAAGGGCACCAAACTCTGATCTGTAGATAAATAGGGGGAGATGAGAAACAACAAGTTGACCCATAGTCTTCAGGAACTCAAGCCTTCAAATCATGAAAGTCCACTTACATTGTTCTCAGAGTTAATCGATTTTCAAGCAAGAAAATTTCATCCATCAAGAAAAACCTGAGGTGTTTACCTTACATGAGTTCCATGAACTGACAATTTATCTGATTAAAGCAAATATAAAATTTCAAACCTAGTAATCTGAGATGTCACAGATGAACTTCTGATTCTAGGCGATGTAGATTGAAGACCACCTCCTTCCAATAAAACAGCTCTATCATCTTCTTTGACTGCTTCATTTCCCAACTCAACCAAATTGATA
Source organism: Solanum dulcamara (assembly GCF_947179165.1). Lineage (NCBI taxonomy): Eukaryota > Viridiplantae > Streptophyta > Magnoliopsida > Solanales > Solanaceae > Solanum > Solanum dulcamara. The sequence continues at coordinate 42,757,517 of NC_077240.1, read as the reverse complement.
TCAGAATGCCTACTGCAATATGTAAGAGGAATGCACCAGATTTAAATTATATTGAAGAAGAAAGCCCTCGCTTGATCAAGACATGCACCACTGATTTGAGGTACAGGAAAGATATACCCGCTTAACTTAAAAAAAACCATATATTCATGAAGAACCTGCACCTTAACTCACTAATTCTCGGAGATAAGATGGAAAAATATGAACAGGCAGATGAATGAATATACCGGGGAGTAAGAAAGGAATCGTATCATATTAAAATATCAAAGAACTGGAACATTATTATCATCACTTCTTACGACACTTCACATTTGATCTGATATTAAAATGATCCTCTTTCTAGAGAGACAAAAGCACACAAATGAATGCTCCCCAATGTATATTTTTGCGAGGAAGCATCAACAAAAATAACAAAAGAAATAGTAATAATAATAACAACCACCATAATAAGGAGCATATTTCTTTATAAGGGGAATTAATAAAGAGCTATCATATAGTCGGGAAAATTTGACAAAAATTGCTATCGCCATCCAATAATTTTTCTGCCAAAAATACAGATCCGAAGAGGTTTAATCCGCTTACACTTTGGATGATGCTGAATTTTTCTTGTACTCCAAATACTCTGAATATAACCAAGCAGCACATACTGGCACAATTCCAAGAAAAAATGACACCTGTAATTCATTTAGAGGAAAGTTACATTTTGATATATCAACCATCCATGGTCCAAAATCAACTCATTGAAGCCTAGAAGTACAAACACTTGATCATATGGCAAAAATCATGTAAACCACCTTCTAACTACAAAATTCTACCACAATGCTATGAAATTTGAAACCAAGAAGACAGAACAAGAGTGGAAGCTCAAAAGTCCCATTAAACATGGATACAACCAAAGAAATAAAACCCCAATTTAAAAGTGTAATCACAAAGGAGTCACACATTAGAACATCCAAAATGGCACTTACCCAAAAGCATTGAACATCCTATTATGATGTGGAGTGGGAGTAACCCCTTAAAAAATCAAGTACCATCTGTTAAATCTAAGTTGAATGAAAAGATAATAAAGTGGGAAAAGCTATGAAACAAATCCTGCTTAGTCAAACAAGTCCATTCATTTAATCAGTGCAAGATGTAATAGAGTGAACAAACATGTTTCAAAAAGTAAGGTAAACGCATTAAACAAAAACACATGGAATTTTAATTACAAAATCACAAGAATCAGAGTCCATTAAACTGCTGGTATTTGAACCAAAACCAGAATCTAAAAACAATGAGAGAATTGAACAAGTAAACTTTATCACCGCTAACCAGAGAAAGCATTCAGCAAAAGAACACCCATAATGAAGAGCGTTAACAGTGGAAGCAAATATTTGAACTTGATACAAAGCATGATTCAACTGCCAAAGGAAAGGGCATTGAGCAGTGTTGACTAGAAGGTATGGTTAGTCAAGCTAATGGTAGTTAAGCTAACAAGATTAGTTAGTTTGTTGTTAGAAGTTAACTAACTAGTTAACAGAATTAGTTACAAATACTGTTAGAATGTGTATGTGTACAAATATACACAATACACTATATATGCATATATACATGTATTTGGAATGAATGAATCAGAAGATATTTTCTTCTCTTTCTCTTCCTACTTCTCTCTAACCCCTGAACTCTCCTCATCCCTCTCTCTGAATCGTCTCTCATTTCTCCATTAATGGAGTTCTGAGAACCTCCATTAATGGAGTTTTAGCATGGTATCAGAGCCACACGACGATCTACGAAGTGCTACGAAGTGCGACAAAACTCCTGCTGAGATTCAAAGCTGAGAAGCACTAGAATCGCAAGTCAGCGGCAAAAACAAACAAAGGAAATGGTGGTTACAACCGGATTTGAAGCTGGATCTACAGAAACCAGCAACCAAAATACAAACGAGGCAACTCGATTCAACATTCCAGTGATAGATCATAACCATCCGCTCTATCTTCAACCGAGTGATACTCCAGGTAGCTCACTGATCTCCGTGCAGCTCACCGGTTCAGAAAACTACGCAATATGGAGTAGGTCCATGCGTATTGGACTGCTAGGTAAGAGTAAGTTAGGGTTTGTGGATGGTAGATATCCTAAGTCGAAATTTCCATCTGAATACTTTGATATTTGGGAAAAATGCAACGCAGTAGTGTTGTCCTGGATTATGAACTCTGTAAGGTCAGACCTACTTAGTAGTGTAGTATACAGTGAAGATGCTCACAAGGTATGGTGTGAGTTAAAAGAGAGATTTGATAAAATCAATGGAGTACACGTATTTCATCTTCACAAAGAGATTCACAGTCTAAATCAAGGAACAATGTCAGTGACAGATTACTACACCACACTTAAAAGTCTGTGGAACGAGTTCGATTCCATCATGCCTTGTCCTGGATGTTCATGTGATGAGTCCAGAAAGTTTAAGGAGCACTGTGAGTATCAAAGGTTACTCCAGTTCTTAATGGGGTTGAATGAATCATACTCAGCTGCACGAGGTCATATTTTACTTCAGACTCCTATCCCAAATCTAAACAAAGCTTTCTCACTCATTCTAGATCATGAGAGCCAGAGAAGCCTAACCAATTCAGAGGCTACTCTTCACAGGAGTATTGAAAGTGCAGCCCTGTTCAGCCAGAAAGCACATACTCATGGGAATGGAAACTTTGGAAGTGGTGATGGTAATCCAAACAGAGGTCACTATGACTCTCAATACAAGCCACAGGTTCAGAGAACTCAGAAAGTTGTATGTGAAGTGTGTGGATACAGGGGACACACAAAAGAGCAGTGCTTCAAGGTTAAAGGGTATCCTGTGGGGTGGAGATCAAAGAAGAAAGGTGGAGGCCAGAGCTCCTATGCTAATCAAGTTGAAGTATCTCAATCCACTAACAATGGCCTGCTCTCTCTGAGTCCTTCAACTTCATCACCTGCCACTTTTTTCACACAAGATCAATATCAACAAATCATTCAGATGCTGGCAAAAGGAAGTGAGAATGCAGGGGAACATGTATCTAAAGCAGCCTCAGCAGGTAGTACCTTATCTGCCTTAGTATCCAAATATGTGCCTTTGGACTGGATAATAGATACTGGAGCTACAGATCATATGACAGCTAGTCTTGATGTGCTTGATGCAGTTCAACCTGTGCCTAACCCTGAGAGAAAAGAAGTTCACCTCCCTACTGGTAATGTAGTATCAGTCTCACACACTGGGACCACAAAAGTACTTGGTAGCCAAAGTATTAGCAATGTGTTGTTTGTTCCAGACTTCAAGTGTAACTTGTTGTCTGTGTCAAAACTAACCAAGGAACTTCAATGTATGGCAGCCTTCTTTCCTGACTTTTGTATTTTTCAGGACCTCTCAAGTGGACTGGTCAAGGGGATTGGTAGAGAAGATCAAGGTCTCTACATCCTCAAAGAAAATCTCATCAGCTCAGCCTTTCTCTCCTCTGCACACTCAACACATACTGCCTCCACTTCAACAAGTCAAGCTGAATCTGAATCTTTGTGGCATAGAAGATTAGGCCATGCCCCTATAGACTTACTAAAGAAGTCATCTAGCCTCGATATAGTTCATACTACTGTAAATTTACCTTGCACAGTGTGCCCCTTAGCTAAACAAACTAAACTGCCTTTCCCAACTAGCTTCTCTGTCTCTACATCTATATTTGAGTTAGTTCATTGTGATATTTGGGGCCCTTACAGAGTTCCCACTCATTCTGGTATGAAATACTTTGTGACATTAGTGGATGATTTCTCAAGATTTACTTGGCTGTTTCTTATTTCTTCCAAAGCTGATACTATAGTGGTGCTGAGAAAGTTCTTTGCACAAGTTCATAATTTTTTCTCTACTACTATTAAAACCTTCAGAACTGACAATGGGAGTGAGTTCCTTAGCCATGACTTCCAATCTCTACTATCCACTCTTGGTGTCCTTCATCAAAGTTCATGTGTCTACACTCCTCAACAAAATGGGGTTGCTGAAAGGAAGCATAGAACAATTCTAGACATGGCTAGAGCAATCAGGTTTCAAGCTAGTGTACCTCTGAAGTTTTGGGGTGAGTGTGTCACTACTGTTGTATACCTTCTGAACAGACTTCCCTCTAAACTCCTTCACTATAAGTCTCCTTTTGAAATGCTTCACTCTTCCCCTCCTTCTCTCTCCCATATCAGAACATTTGGGTGCCTGTGCTATGCATCCTGTCCCAAAATTTCAGACAAATTTTCCCCCAGGGCTATTCCTGCAGTCATGATGGGCTACTCCCTATCCCAAAAGGGCTATCTCCTCTATGATCTGCACTCCAAATCCATGTTTGTTAATAGAAATGTAGTGTTCAAGGAGGATATTTTTCCCTTCAAAGACTTACAAGTGTCCTCTAATCCCTTGTTTCCAGTTGTCACTATTCCTTCTCCCCATATTGCCTCTCCACCTATGCCACTACCCTCCTTGCCACCTTCTTCCCCATGCCCTGTTCCTGCTCCTCCCTCTTCACCTCCACCTCCTAGGAGGTCATCTAGACAGACTCATCCTCCCTTATGGCTTCATGACTTTGTCACTGCCAATCATGGTGTCTCTTCCTCCTCTTACCCAATATCTGACCATGTGTCTTTTGCCCATCTGTCTCCTCACTATGCTCATGCTCTGGCTGCCTATTCAGCTACAAGGGAACCTACCTCCTACTATGAAGCCTCCCTTGATCCTAAATGGATCCAGGCTACGGAACTGGAGATTGCTGCCCTGCAAGATAATCACACTTGGAGTGTGGTTGATTTGCCTCCTGGTAAGAAACCCATTGGCTGCAAGTGGGTCTACAAAGTCAAATATCAGGCTTCAGGTGAGGTTGAGAGATATAAGGCTAGGCTGGTGGCCAAAGGGTATAGCCAGCAGGAGGGGCTTGACTATGGTGAAACCTTCAGTCCTGTTGCAAAAATGGTTACAGTCAGGTCTGTCATTGCTTTGGCTGCTTCCAAAGGCTGGTGTCTTCATCAAATGGATGTTCACAATGCTTTTCTCAATGGTGATCTCTTGGAGGATGTCTATATGACTGTTCCTGCTGGTTTTGCTAGACAGGGGGAGCAAGGCAAGGTCTGCAAACTCCACAAGTCACTCTATGGCCTCAAGCAGGCTCCCAGACAGTGGAACATAAAATTGACAGAAGCCTTGGTACAATTGGGCTTCACCCAGAGCCATTATGATTACTCACTTTTTACTAGAAAAGCTGAAGATGGTATTGTGATTGTCCTAGTGTATGTAGATGATCTCTTGATCACTGGCAGTGAACAACATCTGATAGACTGCACAAGGAGTGATCTGCAGAAGAAGTTCAAGATGAAGGACCTTGGAGAACTTAAATTTTTCCTTGGGATTGAAGTTGCCAGATCCAGCAAAGGCATACATCTATCTCAAAGGAAATATGCAATGGAATTGATAGCTGAAACTGGTCTAGGGGGAGCCAAGCCTGCAGCTACACCACTTGAACAAAATCTAAAACTGACCTCAGTCAAATATGATGAAGCAATTGCTCCAAAAGGAGAACATGAAGACCCTGCTCTAAAGGATCCTGACAGGTACCAAAGGCTAGTAGGAAGACTCCTATATCTTACTATGACCAGACCTGATCTTGCATTTTCAGTCCAGAAGTTGAGTCAATATATGCATTGTCCCAAGGAATCACATATGGATGCAGCACTTAGAATAGTCAGATACATCAAAGAAGCTCCAGGACTTGGGTTATTCATGCCATCAGAAGCATCAGAACAACTTCTTGCCTACTGTGACTCAGACTGGGGTGCATGCTTAGAGACCAGGAGATCAGTTACTGGATATGTAATCAAATATGGTGAAAGTCTCATATCCTGGAAGTCTAAGAAACAAGAAACAGTATCCAGAAGTTCAGCAGAAGCAGAATTCAGAAGTATGGCAAATTGTGCAGCTGAGGTAACTTGGTTAATTGGTCTATTCAAAGAACTTGGCATTCATATTGAACTTCCAGTCAGAATGATTTGTGACAGCAAATCAGCCATACAAATTGCTGCAAATCCAATATTCCATGAAAGAACCAAACACATTGACATAGATTGTCACTTTGTAAGGGAAAAAATATGTCAAGGAGTCTTGAAGACTGAATTCACACCCACTGGAAATCAACTAGCTGATCTATTCACAAAGAGTCTCGGCAAAGCCCAACATCAATTACTGCTGAATGGTCTAGGAGTACTGGACTTGTTTAAGCCATGAGCTTGAGGGGGAGTGTTGACTAGAAGGTATGGTTAGTCAAGCTAATGGTAGTTAAGCTAACAAGATTAGTTAGTTTGTTGTTAGAAGTTAACTAACTAGTTAACAGAATTAGTTACAAATACTGTTAGAATGTGTATGTGTACAAATATACACAATACACTATATATGCATATATACATGTATTTGGAATGAATGAATCAGAAGATATTTTCTTCTCTTTCTCTTCCTACTTCTCTCTAACCCCTGAACTCTCCTCATCCCTCTCTCTGAATCGTCTCTCATTTCTCCATTAATGGAGTTCTGAGAACCTCCATTAATGGAGTTTTAGCAAGCAGAAAACACAGCGTAACTACTTCAAATACAAAAACCCCAACTAAGAAAACGGATCCAAAGATGGGTTTTCGAAGATTGACTAACCTGACCAGGTGATAGGGGGCCGTAGATTAGCATCATCACAGTTCACACCTTATTTTTCAAGAAATGATGATTTCACATTAAATAGAAGAAGAAGAAGAAGAAGAAGAAGAAGAAGAAAAGAAGAAGAAGAAGAAGAAGAAGAAAGAAGAGAAATGATGAGATGTAGTTATGAAGCTTTGGTGTGTTGCTATTTATTATAGTGTGCTGTGCTGTGCTGTGTTCGACGGAAATGGATGGGAGGGTGAACACTTACAAAAATGATTCTTAACTCAAATATCTTTGCTTATTCTCTATAAATTCAAATATAGCCTCAATACATATGTTCAAATAAATCTTTTTCATGTCTTTTAAATATATTCATTTGCTAATTAGCATGATTTTAATATTTTTTTAATAATTTTTAAGTATATAAATTTTATATTTTCAAAATTTTTCTATTTGAATTGTCGGTCAAAATTAACTTCCAAAATTAAAAATAATAATACATAAATTAGAATAGGAAAAAAATACTATAAAAAGAAATATTCTTGTACATGCAGTGGGAAGCACCTCCTACCGACACAAGTCAAATTGTGACTCAATTTAAAAATTGCGACATCACCTTAAGCTGGCTAAGGCGTGAGATTTCAATTATAGCAAATGTCTATATCCTCTTCTACCACTCCCTAGATGTATATTATTTTTTGATTTCAATTTATGTGATATATGTGGAATTTAAAAAAGTTAATTAAATTTTTAATATTATTATTAGATATTTTAAGTTATTAATTATTATGATTTATAATATTTTAAAAATAATTTCAAATAATATATGTTGTTTCATCTGTCCCAATTATGTGGCACTGATAGAATTCAAGAGTTAACTAAATTTTTTATCTTTTTAAATTTTTTTTGTTATTAATTATTATGATTTATATTTTTTTTCAAATAATATATGTTACTCTCCTGTCTCAATTTATGAGGCATTGATAGAATTTCAAAGATCAATCAAAATTTTTATATGCTCTTTAAATATTTTATGTTGTTAATTATTGTGTTTTATAATACATTTTATGTAACTTTCGGAGAGAAAATGATCAAAATGGCCCTTAATGTATGGGCTTTGCTTCCATTTGGTCCTTAATATATGAACTGAACCGAAATGGTCCTTAATGTATCATAAAATGTGATCATTGTGATCTTCAACCTATACTAACAATACCCAATTCTTTTACTGTTAAGGTAAACAGTCCAGCCACTGAATGACAGTCAACCCTCTATCCGACAACACCTAAATACAAAAACCCTGCAATATCCCCATCTTGGCACACTCTGTTCTTAAAATATCCACATCCAGTTGATATTTTACTCCTTAAAATGGCACATAGAATTAAATAAACCACATATAATAATATATATACACTACTACATAAATATATAATGGAGGACATCAAAAGAATATATAATGTCACGAGGAAAAACTCATTAGAGTGAAGGAGAAAATAAAGACAAATCAACTGAGCACGAAAATATCAAAAAATTGAATTAACAAAAAGAAATGAGGTATGTCTGGTAGTCATGTTTTGGTGAATGAGTTATTGGAAAAGGATGAAAATCACCCTCGAACTATTCGAAATAGTTCACATATATTCTTCGATTATTTTTGAATTAAATATACCTTCGCCGTTATCAAAGGAGACCACAAATACCCTTTCACTTAACGGTTGACCTTTTAAACTGACGTTACAGTGTCACATAAAAAAAATTATCCACATAGACGATCACATCAACCTCTCTACTTCTTCCTCTTTAGTTCAGGGGTATTTTGAACCCTTTTTTTATAATTTTAATTTTTTTTCTAAATTTCCTACACTACCACATTGCTACTAGGGCTTAGATCGAGCCCCACTTCAAGTCCTCTCAATGCTAAGTATATCAACCCACGAAATACATGTCATACGGTAACCTATAAAGGATCTCAAGTCACTCTTTCATTAAACTTGCTTGAAACATCATTCATACTTTTTCATAAGTCATTCATAAACATTACTTGCATGAATATCATGATTTGATGATAATTGAAATACGTAGTCATAATACATACTTGAATTTAGAGTAAATCTCATATACATAATTAATTTGATTGAAAGCCATAAGAATACCTTGAAACCATTGAACACCATAATCATAATTCATACAATTCATCATAGAAAATAGCTTCATGCATGGGCATTTATAATTCATCTTAAAATCATACAATTCATGTAAATACATGCTTATAATAATAATTAATAACAATTTAAAACGAAATTGAAACAACCCAATGCAATTCATCAAAACTAGGGTTAATCATTGAAAAGTTGAAGAATATGTTTGAAGAAAACTTTGGGACTCCATGGGTGAAAGAAACCCATGGATCAATCCCCACATACCTTGGTGAAATCTACTCAAAATTTATGGAAAATCTTAGTGGATTGAAACCCTAGCTTGAAGTTTGGAGAGGAACCTTGTGAGAATTCTTTGATCTTGCCTTATGAGAATTTTGGTGAATGAATTGAATAAGAGGGGAATTTGAAGAATTAGATATATATAGACTTTGAACTTGGCCATAGAAGTGCCTAGGTTCATTGAACCGAACTTGAAAAATGACACAACTTCATTAAAACTGAAATTTAGACCTACAAATCAAACCTTACGATTCATCCTCAAGTCTACGATTCGTAAACATGACTCATCCTGCAGGTCTAAAATCCTACAGTGTAAGAGTCCTTTGAAGTTGGTCCTACGAGTCGTCATTACGACTCGTCGTGGTTCCTGCGAGTCGTCTTGCAGGCCTGGAAACCTACAAGTTTAATAGCCTCTGAAGTTCGACTCGTCAACAGGAAGACAACTCGTCTTGTTGAGTCGTAGAACCTCTCCCGAGGTATGCTCTGGGTTAGTGCCAAGACTCCCTCTATGAGTCGTAGGGTGAGTCGTAATATTGAGTCCATCCCACTTTTCGAGAGATTTCTTCTTGGTTCCAACTTTTCGACTTCTAGAGTCTTACAAACAACATGACTAGTAATTATGTTTTGCCTAGTGAGGCTACACGGTGAAAATAACATTCTTAGGGAAATTATACCCAACAGTCATATAATCAAATTCATTTGGCATGAGCTACATTGGACTACTTCTTCTATAATTTTTAACAAGAGAAAACAAGGGAATAGAGATGTAGTAATTAAATGGCAAAAATTTGAAGTAAGATTCGACCAAGTGAGCACCAATTGAGCTTGAAACGAGATGATGTAAGTTAAGACGAGACGGAGAGTAAATGAATCAACAATTAGATGAATATTAAGATTTAAACAACCATGAACTTAACAAGCTACGATCCGAAAATTTAAACTTTATTCATAACGAGATTATGGTCAGAAAAGGTGAAACAAACGACAAGCTATTGTTTTTATACGACTTAGCAGGCAATAAAGAAGAGGTAAAATAGCAAGATTGTGACTTTCAAATTTATACTATAAAGCAGCGTCAAGCAAACCAGATTACCCAAATGTGCACAACTTTATCAACAATTCTAACCAACTTACTTAGGTTATGCCAAAGAGGCAATCAAAATACCCAAAATAAGATATACATTCCATTTAGACATTCATGCTGAAAACTCTAATCAGAGACTTAGGCTAGAAGATTAACGTATCACATCCAAATATTATAACAATCAATTTTAAGACCTCAAGCCTACCAAAGACGAAGCTACCAGTAAACAGAAACCAAGGATCTGATGCTTGGGAAAACATGAACATAATACATCCAAAGGAAAATATATCCAATAACATCCAAATGAGCGGATTCAGGACGAGGGGCCACTAAGCCGCATGACTAGACTAAAAACAGTAAAGAAATTGACCTGAAAATCGAGATACTTGTTATTTGTAACAACAAGGATAACATAAAAAAATTAACCAAGATGAACAATAATTTTTACAAATGGATTTAGGTAACCAACAAGTGTAGAACCAAAGAAGCTAAGACGATTCATGATTATAAAATATATATATTTAAAGTAGATAGAATGAGAGAGCTATTACCGGCTAATATATATCAATACAATCATATTCTAACATATGAAGACTGAAGCACAGTTAAGAACATATAATAGAAAACAGGGAACAACTAGAAATTAAACAGAGCGCTAAGAACAGGGAACGGGAGACGACAAGCGAAGAGAATGAGATTCTACACCGTCTGTCTTTCGAGATTAACCGATGCTTAAGAATTGTGAAAAAATTTAATAATGACAGGGATTCCGACCTTAAAAAAGAAATAACCTCTGTTCGTTCTCCTTTTCTTTTTTTCTCCCTTTTTTTGATAATCAATACCATGTATTTATAGCTAAAATTTTGAATTCTAATTTAGCCATTTGAGCAGAGATGAGGGATTAATTGGAAAGGATGAATGAGAAGTCAAATAAGAGGAAAACACACCCTTAAAATTTCCGATTTCATTGTGATAGTTTTTTATTCGAATTAGATTTAGAGGCAAGAAAATATAATTCATAGTCAACAATAAGGGCTCTATGAAATCTCAGTGATGGAGAGAGGAAAGATATTATCGTTGAAACTGCGAATTTACGATGTTGTTCGAGAAATTGAGGGAGAAGACGACGCGTATGGGTACGCGTATCGTTAGATGTATGTATGTGCTCGGATCTTTTGTTGTTGTGAATTAAGGGAATTGGGCTTTCTTTTGTATGTAATGTTGTAGGATATATATATATAGGAGTGGACGGTAGTGGGCTGAATGTTGTATTGATTAGTAGTATATGTTAGTATATGGGAAAATTACTTAATTGGATGTGTTTTAAAAAATATTTATCATTTTTAAATATATTTTTATTTTATTACTATTTTTAATAATTAATAGTAATATTTTAATTAAAGAAACATTATATGCCCTTTTTATTTGAGGAAGAGGAAAGAGTTTTCTCTCTCTAAGGTTTCTCTAAGGTTTCTGCGTCTCTCTCTTCTTCCTTCATCTCTTCTTCATTCTTCCCTTATTCCTTCATCTTCTTGTTTATTTCAAACGGAATTTATAGGTTTTAGGTGCACAATTATAATGGAAGGTCAGAAATCTCCTAGAAGAAGCCCACAAATTCGAATTGTTGATTCAACCGGTAGTGGTGAAGTGAATGTCGGTCCAACTTTTAATTTGAAAATTTCTTCAAATCAATCTTCAGAAGAAGCTGGTGGTGAGGTTAATCAAAATTTTCAAGCATTGCATGTGAAGAAAAAGGGCGGTGGAAGTAAGAAAAAAATCAATGAATTGAGTTCTAAATCGAAAAGAAAACGAGTTGACGTTGCATCGGCATCTAAGAAATTTGTTGACAGTGATGATGATTTTGAGGATTTACCTCCTCAATTTCAGTCAAAAAAAGTGAAACCTACAGTTGCTCAGGAGAAGAATCCAAAAATTCGAAATTGATTGTGCAAAAATACGGTTCTACTGGAGAGTTTATATCCGGTATGTCATTCTACCAACACATTATTTAACTGATAGCATTTTCAATCTGTTTATGTGTATTTTCTTAGTTTGTTGTTGTTTTGAACTTGTGTGCTAGATGTTGAAGAAAAATTTATGTATTTGATACTTTTATTATAGTCTAAATTTATTTGCTCAAGTTTATTATATTAGTGATTGTTGAGAGTTTTGTCATGAATTGTTAGATCTTTTGTGTTGCAATTTGTTTATTTTTTTAAATAAATATAAATGAATTAAACTTTGAATTAAAATGTATTACACATACATTAAAGTTGAATTAGAAGAGAATAAGAGATGAATGAAATCTGTAGTTAATTGATTTTTTTTCCAGTTATCTGTACACCACAAAAATGAATTAAACTTGAATGAAATTGTGTATTACACACATTAAAGTTGAATTAGAAGGGAATTAGAGACGAATGAAACCTATAGCTAATGAAAAAAGTTTTCAGTTTCTCTATTTTGAAATCACTTCTTATGTTAGATTCATAATCCCTTAATCTTTTGTATTTATCTTATCTTATTGTTGAGCTTAAGACCAAAGGAAGATTTGATATCAATAAATAGATCTTCTAAGATCATTGCTATGTATTATCAATTATTGTCATATAAAAGACATTCCAATATAAAAACAGTCATGGGTAGAATTGGCAATCTTCTGTTTTCTCTTGCAGTTTTCATTATGCTTCATTACCATTCTTCTTCACTAGCTAATATTAGCACTGATAAAGCTACTCTTCTTTCCTTGAAATCTCACATATCTTTTAAGTCATATTTGAGGGTTCATGTTAAGATATAATTATCTATAGTGATAGATTGATATTATTTATATGCAGGATCGTAAATTCTGGAGACATCCAGATATTTTGTATTCTTCAAGTAGGTGGTCTTCATATACTAATCATGACGTGATTGAGAAGATAAAACTTTCTTTATCTGAAAAACAGCTCGAGTTGTTTAGGAATACTTATTTTGGTTACTTTCTTGACCTTCCGAAAGTGACCACCCAACTCCAACTTATTCATTGCCTTATGAACAGGGAGTTAAAACACACACCAGATGATGTGTTTGCTGTTGAATTAAATAACAAGATGCTATTTTTCGGGCTTAGGGAATTTGAGTTAATTACAGGCTTAAATTGTGTTAGTGATGGTTGCTCTGTTAATGTTTCAGATTCTCCTTGTCGGTTGTTGAGCAATTATTTCCCTGAACAAATTACTGTTCAAAAGAATCATCTACGCGAGTTGTTTTTATCAAAAAAATTCATAGATGATGACTTTGCCATTTCACTAGCTGTTTTGTTCTTTATTAATGATTTTTGTTCTCATATGAGAACAATGAATACCAAATTAGTAATAGAGATTTCTACCTTGTGGAAAGTGGACAATTCAATTCTTACCCGTGGGGTTTAGATGTCTACAAGAAGTTGCTTGATAATGTGAGGCACAAGCTTAATTCAACCAATCAGTACTATAGATTAGGTGGATTGCCTCTTGCCCTTCAAATTTGGATATTTGAGTGTTGTTATAGAGTCGATGAAGATTTAGCTCTTTAAATTTCTGATTCTATTCCAAGAATTTTGAGGTGGAAAACAGTTGTTGAAAGTCCTTGGCAAAAGCATATTGAAAATGACATCTTCATGCCTACGAAATGCAAGGTATCTATACAAAGTTAATACAATTTATGACACATATATATATTATTTCAACTCAAGTTAATACATCTATTTGTTTCTGTATTTTAATTTCAGTTTGAGAATATAGTGGCGAGTGAAGATGAGGTATCTAAATTGAGGCTTCCTGAACCTCGTGATTACCATTCTGAAATTTTGAAATTGGAGCCAAAAGGATCAAACCATAGTCTAGATATATTGACCAGGGAGGTTATAGAGTTGAGAAAAGAACTTGCAAAGGTATAAGCTAACTTGCTTTTAGGCTTTATCTTTTTCAAAACTGTTATTCTAATAATTGTGTTATATTTGATTATATACTAGGCGAATGAAAATCACAAAGCTCTTGAAGAGAAGATAGATTTACAATCTATTCAAATGAAAGAATTTGTGATGAATTCCAACAAACAATTATTGAAGGATATTTCTTTGTTGTTTGCTAAGAGAGACAACAGTTCTTTTACTCAAAAAGCCAGGGAATCATCTAACAAAAAGGCTGGCGAGATATTTTCTGGTGGATTAGACTTCAATGGAGGTTCTTTTATGTTTTAAATACATCTATATTATCTTGTTTTGCTTGCTGGTAGGGACTTAAGTTTATTTACTGTTTAGAGTTTTTACTTATCTAAGTTGTAGTTTAAGCTTTAATTTTTTATTCACATGTTTTCACTTAGAAGAATGGTGAACTTTGACTATGAATATAATTTGCTGCATGGTTTTAGCTGCTAGTATTACTATTCATAATCATAGACCTTGGAACTGAATAGTGGACTGTGTGCTTGTATTCTCTGTGATAATGTAGAGGAGTTACATTTTTATGAATTAGACACGAATGAAAATTGTAGCTAATGAAAAAGCATTCAGTGATGTGTTTCAGTAGTATTATTAAACTGAAACCTACATTATGAATTAAACTTGAATAAAAAATAAATTACATACATATTAAAGTTGAATTAGAATAGAATTAGACATGAATGAAAAGTGTGGCTAATGAAAAAGCCTTCAGTGATCCATAGAAATATAAAAATGAATTACGTACACACTAAAGTTGACTCTACCTCCCAAAGTAGGGGTAGGGTCTGCGAAGACTCTACCTTCCCTATACACATGGTATGTTGTTGTTGTATATGGTTTAGCTGCTAGTGTTACTATTCATAATCATAGGCATTGCGGAGCTGAATTGTGGATTGCGTGCTTGTATTCTCTGTGCTAATGTGGATGAGTTCTTTTACCAAACTAAAATTGTTTGTGTGCTATAGTTTTCAAGTGACATTGACTAGCACTGTCATATATAGTTTAGCTTTAGTGATTTCCATACTCTAATATAATGTCTAGTTAATCGTCTTCCGTTTCACTCCATAAATTTGGTTAAAGTATCTTGAATAGAGAAATTAGATGTAAATGAGATGGAGGAGATTTTTCATTGTAACAGAGATTGTTGTTTGAAGTTGGAGATTTTTAATATGTTAAAAATTCTCTGTTCTAGCTAAAATATGTTCCCATGATAGTGGAAATGCTTATACTTATCGAATTCTATGTGTAACTTGGGATAAAGAGGAGTGGAAGTAAAAGTGGATAGGTGTCATCCATTTTTCAAGTTTGGTAGTGAAATAAATTAGAAAATTGTAATAATAGCAGGATAGCTGGGTAATTATCCATTTGGCTTTTTCAATCTTCCTTCTCCCTTACTCTCCTCAAGGAATCAAAAATGGCCTATTTTTCTTATACTCTCCAAAAATGTTGTCGCACCCATGTTGGGTCTTCCAAAAATGCACTATTCTTGGAGGATCCAACACGCACCTAACTGTATTTTTGAAAAGTCCAAGCAACATAGAACATTATCTGTCAAAATTGATTAGTTTTCCACTTTTCTCCAAATTTTTATTCACATGTTTTTCTTGTAATATATTTTAATTACACATAGCATTTTCTCCTTGTGTTGATGCATCAATAATGTGTCAAGAGGGCATGACATTCAAGTTGTAGAATCAGCTCAGCATGAAAAATCTCAAGTGTGTAAAGCTATCGTTAAATTTGCTACTGTTGGAAATTTTGAAAGCAAAATTGGTAATGAAGGGTTTAATACAAATATAATACATATTTCATATACTTTCATTCAACTTTGTTTAAATTATTCATGTTATGTACAGATGAAGATGTTGCAGGAATTGCTATTGAACAAGTTTTATCTGAGGTTGTTGCTGATATAAATGGTATTAGTTTTATTTTGAAAGTTCAAATAAACCTCTTTGATCTCTAATTACTCTACCTGCTCCTCCCTTAATGCATTACTAAAAGATTTATTTTGTATATAGGAGAAGAGGTTGTTGATCTTAATTCAGTTGAGGCACAACCTAATAGTAGTGCAGTTAACAAAGGTGAACTAGATTGTGGTGCGTCTACTGATGCCGATACGGTAAAGGGTTGTCAAAAAACTCCTCAAATGCTTGATGACTTTATGTTGTGTGCTGAAGATCTTTCCCAGATCCGTAAGGCAGAAGCATCATACCTAAGAAAGAAAGCCACTGTGGAGGAAAACAAAAAGAAAAAGGCAGCCACTATTGAGGAAAACAAAAAGAAAAAGAAAGGAGCCGTTGATGAAAATAAAAAGAAAGCGACACCGAGAAAGTGTGCAAGGAAAAAAATTCCAGGAAAGTCAATTAAATCTCCTTATATACAACATTTTGAATCTGGAGGGACTTTATGTGTAACACATCAAATATTTGAGATAAAACATCCATTTTTACTTGCAATCGGAGTAGATGATGAATCTGATTTGATAGATTCATTTAGTTTGTGGCTTTATACGAGTACAAAAAAGAGGTAATTTATTTATGTTTGTTGTTTTATATGTCAAAAAAATTCTTTAGTTTAAATGAGTCAACTGACTGAAAATTTCATTTTTTTTATGCTTTAAAGGGGAAAGAAACCGTATCCAGATGCTATTAATGTTCTCAAGCCAGCATTTGAATTAGGTGTTTGCAATGTACAAGCAAAAGAATGGTTTTTCAAATTGGCACATTCTGGTGAAGCATGAAATGATGAGGTTAGTTATGTAAACTCCAGTTGAACACTCTCATTTTTCTGAATCAACTTCTTCTCCCATTTTTCTGGACAAACTTTAATGAGCTCACTGAATTGACTGACACTTGCTACAGATTTGAAGTATTATCTGAGATTGACATCATTTTAAATCTTTTACAACATCTTGACGTGATTTTTTATTATATTAGAAAGAAGGAGAAGTATGAAACCAACAATAATATTCGATTTACAACTACTGATTGTCTATTCAAGACAAAGATTGCTCAATCTTATTTTTAACTTTATGAAGCTCATGAAAATAAGAAGAAATTTAGAATCAAAAATTCAGATGCTATTGCTGAGTATATATGCGGATGCCATTTGTTGGCAAGCACCCCATGGGACAAAGTGAATTATGTTCTCTTTCCAGTAAATATTAAAGAGGGTTATCATTGGATTTTTATTGTGTTTGATATTGTTAAAAGGTGTTTGAAGGTGTATGATTCATTTCCGGCTAGAGGGGGGTGAATTTTCTGACTCAAAACGCTGCTGGCATGAATTCATCGGTTTTACCATACTACTTGAGTGTGGTCAAGTTCTATGATAAGCGTCCTGAATTGAAGAAATCACCTAAATACAATGGAAAAAATGAGTTTGAGCTCATTGAATGTAAGTTCATAACTGAAGGGATTCCAAGACAACAACAAGATTCATTGTAAGTTTAATTGTTTATCAAATTAATACTATCGTTTGTATTGGTCTGATTAAACTCAATAGTATTTTTATAATGATTTTATATTTTAAATTTTATAGGGACTGTGGAGTTTTTGTGGCTGCATTTGCGGAGTTAGTGAGCAATGGCCAGGATATTGCAAATCAACAACTAAGTGCAAACAGTCTCCGAAAGAGGTTTGAGGCTCTACTATGGGAATATGCAGTGAAGAAGCAAAAGAGTAACCTTGAAAGTGAAGATGAAAGACCACATAAATAAATAAATGTAGTTATACTAGTTAAAATATCTATGAAAACTATGTTGTCTAAAAACAGTTTATAACTGATGTATTAGTTAGGTTTTGCAGATTGTTTTGTGCTATCCTTTTTAAGATGTTTTTTGTACATGTAAAATATAATTTTAATATAGTTTTTTGTTCATGTTAAATATATCTTCTTTTTTATAATGCAATACATAGCTACGTTAATGTTAAAGTATTTCGGTAGTGTTATCAAACTGAAACCCGCATTATGAATTAAACTTGAATAAAAAATAAATTACATATATATTAAAGTTGAATTAGAATAGAATTAGATACGAATGAAAAGTGTGGCTAATGAAAAAGTCTTCTGTAATCTATAGAAACACAAAAATGAATTACATACACACTAAAGTTGAATTAGAAGAGAATTAAACACGAATGAAAATTGTAGCTAATGAAAAAGCCTTCAGTGATGTGTTTCAGTAGTTTTATCAAACTGAAACCTGCATTATGAATTAAACTTGAATGAAAAATGAATTAAACTTGAATAAAAAATAAATTACATATATATTAAAGTTGAATTAGAATAGAATTAGATACGAATGAAAAGTGTGGCTAATGAAAAAGCCTTCAGTGATCTATAGAAATACAAAAATGAATTACATACACACTAAAGTTGAATTAGAAGAGAATTAAACACGAATGAAAATTGTAGCTAATGAAAAAGCCTTCATTGATGTGTTTCAGTAGTTTTATCAAACTGAAACCTGCATTATGAATTAAATTTGAATAAAAACTGAATTAAACTTGAATAAAAAATAAATTACATATATATTAAAGTTGAATTAGAATAGAATTAGACACGAATGAAAAGTGTGGCTAATGAAAAAGCCTTCAGTGATCCATAGAAACACAAAAATAAATTACGTACACACTAAAGTTGAATTGGAAGAGAATTAGACAAGAATGGAAAATGTAGCTATTGAAAAAGCCTCCAATAATCCATAGAACACAGAAATGAATTAGACTTGAACTAAAAAATAAATTCTTTTTTTTAAGGGAACAGACCCTACATGAGGCTCCCACCTCTCGTGCACAGTCAGGGGTTGAGCAGCACCCCCAAGCCTTAACATAAATACACAAAATAAAAATATAAGGAGGGGGACATAAACCTTACCTCCGATCCTAAGTTGGTTCATAAGTCGGCTAACCTATTAAGGTCAGCTAACTCATCCCCGATACAAAAGAGAGGCTAACTATAACTAGAAAGCAGTAAACCTATGAGAGGACTCCTCCCGGTATAAATCGACTAGGAAAGCATAAATGAGGGAGACTCTCCCCTTCCATGAGAAAAAAGAGAGTAACCTACACTATTCCTATTCAACTATGCTACGTATCAGACATAGCTAAATTGAAGAAGAAAAAAGTATATGAAACTTCTATCTCGCATGGGATGGGAAAATTCTTTTCATCTTTGCCCTTTTTAGTCTTGTCATACCAAGTAAGTCCAAGGAAATATGCAACAACATCAATATAAGGATGAGTAGTTAAGGAGGATGAAAGGATAGGAAGTAAATGGAGCTATAGCAGCCAGTAGCCTTGGGGTTGTTGTTGAGGATCATGAAAGATAGAGAAGTTGTGTAGTGCAACTTGTATGTGATGCCTCCCTGACTTGAGCAGCTGATTGGATGTGCACCATTGTGTGCCTTGTATTTTGCATAGTTCCAGTGCTGTCGAAGCTGATCAGGGGTGTACCTGCACATCCACACATGAACCAAGAAGGAGTTACAAGAGTCTTGAATGTAAGAGAGCTGTTGCAGGTATTGAAAGAATGCATCTGGTATGCATAGAGAGGTGATGGGAGTAGGTGAGGCCCTTGCTTGTGTGGCTGTTGTCTCCCTTTGTCTGAGACTTTATGTACCTGCACAACCAAGAAACCAAAGAGCCAAACAAGTATGGGAGGTGTGATGGCTGTTGCAAACCTGCAGGCAGCTTCTTGATACAAGTAGCCAAGGAAGGTTGCTGCATTTCTGTAACCAGCTCTTTATTGCCTCTCCCAACAAGCAAATCTGGAAGCTGATGTATGAAGTAGTAATGACTTGTAGTTGCTCATTGAGTGCTGCAAATTATTGGTACAGATGTTGGATGCTGATGGCTGCTGGTGCTCTGAGAACCCAAGCATTCTCAACTTTGAAGTTGTAGCTGGGGTGCACAAAAGCTGTTGCAGGTGTTGAGACCAGGAACCTGGTATGTAGTAGTGTTGCTGTGATGATGAGGTCCAAGTAAGCCAAGTAGTTGTCTCCCTTAGTATGAGGATTTATGGACCTGCACAGACAAATAAAACCAACAAACCACACAACCAAACAAATCTGCAAACTACTGTAACTAGTACTATTAACTAGTAGTTGTTTCTTATGTGCCTGCACATAATAAGTAAAGGAGTAAGGAGCTTCAGGAGTTTTGGGATGCAAAGGGTCTACTTCAGGTGTTGCAGTGAGAGAATTGGCTTGAGTGGAGAGCTGATGTGTTGGTGAAGCCCTAGCTTGTAAGGTTGCTGTGTCTATGTTGATGCCTTTTATTTGCCAAGGTGCCCCATCAGGTGTTGTACTTACACAAAAACCATCAAAGAAAAACGAATAGCCAACCAGCCAGAAAAACCAAGATGGGCCTTGTGTAGCAGTCTTGGAGTTTCTATTTGATTTGGTGGTTGTATCTTTGATTTCCTCCATGTAGTTGTTGTTAATGCATGTTGATGTATCACTCCAGCAACCTGCAACAATACAACAAACAAACAAAAGCAAGAAAGAACTTGCACAAGCTAGCAAAAAGGAAAGGACCTCTAATAGTGTTTTGGAGCCTGTTTGCTTTTTCAAGGTCGCTCCCCTAACGTCTTCAATTATCCGATTGAGCTGAAACTCCTTGAGACTTGCACAAACATGCTTTTATTTTTTCCTGCAAGATTTTGAGGCATTTTGCACAGGTTGGAACTTCCAAATAGCAAAATGCTCCCTCTTTAGGCTTAAGACAACTGACTTTTTCAAGGTCGCTCGCCTAACGTCTCCAATTATCCGTTTGAGATGAGACTTCTTGGGTCTTGCTCCTATAGTATTTTCTGCAGTCCTGCAAATTTTGGAGACCTTGGTGCAGGTCCACATGGTCCAAATCACCCTGCACATCATACCCTGCTGCATTTTGGTCATAGTCTGCTGCAGGTCCTTGGGTATCTCCATGTTACTTCCATAGTAGAGGGGGTTAAGATACTTGTTATTGCAAGCTACTCCCAAGAGGATACCCTTCCTTATGATTAGGATCAGCTCTTCAGAGTACCTGCACAAGATAGACAAACAAAAGGAGAAATCCCATTGCTGATTCCTGTGCTGCATCTCTATAGCATTCTTATATTGTTGTTGCTGCATCTCTGTAATGTAGTTGCTACTGCTGTAGCATCTACATGTGATGTTGTTGATATGCTGGTGCAAGAACTTCAAACTCAGCTGCTGCAACTCCAACCCCAGGCTCAAAGTAGCATTAAACCTGCACAATGAGACACACAACAGAAAACAATAATAGAACCAGAGTTTCCTTTTTGATTGCTGTTGAATGGAGTTCCATGTGGTGGATGTTGTGTTGCTGGTTTGGACAGTTGTTGCTGTGGATTGTTGTATGCTGTTATATTGCTGGTTGACATTTTCCATGTCTGCAACTACTTGCATAAACAAAAGGACAATAGAAGAGAAGATAGCTACTCTATCCCTTATCTCTAGTGGTATGGTAATTATTCTAGGAAAGCAGTAAACTAGGGAGACTCTCCCTTTTACAATGGTCCTGGATATCATTATATATATAAGCTAGTATTAAAAAAGTGTGAATAAATGTACTTGAATGGAAACTAACACTAGAGCATGATTAGTGATATCCTTCAAGGTGGTTGGTGGATCTTCTTCATCTTTGTTCTCCTAAAGCTAGCCATGCCAGCTTTGTCCATTTTGTAATATCCCTTGGTCTCTCTTGGAAGTTGTTGAAAACTATAGTAGTGTTGTGTATGGTCCTTCATGTGGCTTTCTTTTGAGAGTGTATCTGCAGGGAAATTAGCTTCCCTAAAGATATGTCTGCAGTGGAAGCTTTCCATCTTGCTAATCAATAACTGCAGCTCAGTAAGATAGGTGTGAATATTCCATGGTGGTTTCATCTCTTGTTTGAGCCACTTGATCAGTAGCTCAGAGTCAACTTCCAGGGCTACCCTACTGTGGCCATGTTGTAGACACCATTGAATACCAATAAGAGTTGCTTGTACTTCAGCTTGGTTATTAGAACCAAAGCCTAGTGGAGATGCAAAGGCATATATCAGCACTCCATTATAGTCCCTAAGAATGCCCCCTGCCCCTATCTTTCCTGGATTGTTAAGGGCACTCCCATCTGTGTTGAGCTTGATCATTGTAGGCTGTGGTTTAGTCCAACATACTTTGGTTATTCTCAACTCATGTTGGCTTTTTTCAACCATGGTAACCAAATCTGCCCACTTACTTGGAAAATCAATATATGGATACACAGTAGAGATAAGCATATATAGATCTTTGGATATTGAGAATATTACTCTAGTAGCATTAGACTTCTTGCCTCCATACTTGCATGCACATCTATTCTTCCATAGATTCCAGCACACAAAAATGGGGATGGC